>NW_016157246.1:127213-162162 GCF_001687245.7 Rhagoletis zephyria
TCGAACGACATGACCAAGCCAGCGGAGCCGCTGTATTTTAATTCGCTGCACTATGTCCATATGGACACCGACGCTCCAGCTCTGAAAGTATTCAACTCGGAACCCGCTGGTGGTAGCAGAGGAAGAGGGAGGCCCCCACTGCGATGGAAAGATCAGGTGGAGAAGGACTTGGCTTCACTTGGCGTTTCCAATTGGCGTCAGTTGGCACAGAGGAGAAACGACTGGCGTGCCTCGGCCAAAATCGCTTAGGCGGTTACAGCGCCAAAAAGAAGAAGAAGAATGGTTTTGTAGAAAAGGGACCCAATGGAAGGCGCTGCAGCCGAAATATATAGAAACCCATCTCGGATCCGCGGAATTTCCGATAACAATACTGGTAAAAACGGCCAGCTGTTGTCTTTTGAACAATCAAGTAAACAAAGCGGGCGTGTCTCGCGCCCGCGGTAACAGAGTGGTGAGAATTGCGGGCTACAAGCCTGTAGCTGCCAGGTTCGATCCTCGGTTGGAGCGGCTGCGAAAAAATTGTTTGCTTTTATTTATTTTATGTTTTTTTTTTGTTATTTTATTTGATTTATATATGTATTTAAGTTGACTTTATTTTATTTTCATTTGCTCATAGCAAAAAACCCTATTTAGCGGTTTTCAGCGTGTGCCTAAAAAAATTTTTTACACCCAAAATATTTATTTAGTGGACATAAGTGTTTACACACGATAAACCTTTTTTCCTTTCATATGACGTGATACAGTTTGATGTACATGTCTCCCGTGAAAGAACAAAACCAAAGAACTTGTTTTTTTTTAAGTTTGGAAAATTAGGGTTTTGTGTAACAAATTTTTTTTTTTTGTTAGAAAAAAAGGATAGCAATACTTAAAAGTTGTTTTTCAAGATTTAGGCCAACTCGCAAACATCCTAGAAATTACTTTATATATACATATGATATAGAAATAAAGGAAAACATTTAGCTTGGGAGCGTAAAATACTCGCATACAAAACTTTATTATTAGCTGTTTTGTTAATTCGACTATCAATCTGTTTACGAAAGTCTTGTTGATTTCGGTTTTAGTTGTCTTATTTTTTCATTTTAAACCGAAAACCGAAATTTTGGCGTTCACATCGTGCGGTATTAGTTTTTATTTCATAAACAGGAGTTCAAAAAACTTCATAAATAACACCAAGGGGAATTTATATAAGGTGGTATTACTAGCTCAGCTGATTTTGTGTATATGTTTCGCCGCACGGCTTCTGATATCAAATGGAAAAATTTTGTTTGAATTTCTACGCACACTCTTACAGATTTTGAAAGTTTATGCCGCCAAAGCAACAACAAAATACATGTAAATTTTTGTTTTTGTACTCCTGCTATCACCTTATATTAATTCGCCTTGAATAACACCAATTTTGAAGTGTTTACAAACAATTGCTGTTCTGAAAGCCTTCATGCTCGTATGTAAAATATATTACAAGCTTAATAATATAGAGAAGTAATTCAAAAATTTACGATTTCATCATACAATTAATAGTTTTAATAAGAAGAATATGTTTGGTCTTCCCAAAAATGGCGACGATTTGTGTCTTTTTGTATACTAACTGTATGCATTGATAAAATTTTGATGGCGTTTTCCCATGGTAAAAACATATATAGTAAGACAGAACCGTTCTCTTAATTCGTCGGCCATGATTGTTTTTTTAAGTTTTCCAGCAAATATTATAATATTTTTTAAGTTTGCCAGCAAATATTAAAATAATAATGTTTTCAAACGTCAAACGAGTCTATCAGCAGTTCTACCTTACTACTCGTATATTTTTATCATGCGGTTTCACTCAAAATTTAGATGTAGTGGTTAGCAGTGCGCGCTACCACTTGCAGGGCCTGGGTTAAGGCCCTGGTCAAAAAGCAACATCGCAAAATATATAGAAAAATGTTTTTCTTAACAGTGTGACCACTTTGTGAGTAATTCCTCAAAACGTGAGAAATTTCGACTATTTTTGAGGCTTTTTATTTTGAGAAATTTTTGAAGAATATTCTCTCGATATATTTGCAGACAACAGATGCAACCATGTTTTACAGAACAAAGGAGTTAAATTGCTCTTTTTGAACAAAAAGCGAAATACACCACATAAGCGGCTTGTCGAACATCCTCAAACCTACTTTTCCCATTTCGCCATACGCCATGCAAACATGACTCGTTCAAGCAAAGAATTTTTGTTTTCACCCGGTTCACAATGTAAAAGAGTTTGGTTTTCTTCGATTTCTCTCTCTTGCGTCCTCATTCCATTGCGAATGAGGCGATTTTACCATACACATCATAAGCAGTTTGATCAAACGTCAACATGGCGGTCAGAAAATAAAAATATTTGATTTTTGTTCACATTCCCCGCAAACGGCTTGTCACATCATAAATAGCTCTAAGCAAAGGGATATTTCGCTTGGTTTGTCAAGCCGCTTGTGTGGATTTTTCGCTTTAAGCACATCTGCATTTGCTGCTAAATATTCAAAATGTTATTTTTAACTTGCGAAATCTCGATAACGAATGGAGAGAACACGCATTGTTCAATGATAAGAATATTCATACTACTGCTTCATATGATCCAGAAAATTATAGGAAACAAGTTTTTGAATTAAAAGATTCTTCAGGTTCATGTAAGTTTCCCAATTAGAAAAAATGACATCTGCATTATTAATAAAAAAATGTGTAGGACTGACTTGAGGACCAGCACTGATATAGTTGCAGCAATATTATATACAAACCAAGACGTAAAAAATAACGGCGCTACTCTGTTTGAGCCGCAAGAACAAATGTACCAAATGAATTGGAGAATGTAATTAATTTTACAAGCTTTTATTTAACTTCACTTGTATGTATGTATGTATGTCCTGGAACTTTGCAATCAATATTTAACAAACTTCCCGATGAGCTACAGACTTGAAACTTCAAACCTAGCTCAGAACTCAAGGACAATGCAATATAAAAATAAATAAGTGGCGCAGGAGTCGAGATATTTGTAAAACCCGAATTTATAGTCTGATTTGGTTCATATTCAGAACATATTACTTATATGAAAATAAATAAATCCGAAAAAAATTTTGCCGATAGGTGGCGCAGGAGTTGAGATATTTGTAAAACCCGCATTCATAGTCTGATGTGGTTCATATTAAGAACATATCGTCACTATACACGAATAAGGGCGCGCTAGTGTTTTGGCGGCGAAAAAAGACGCGTAAAAAAATTTTACAAAAAAAGACGCTTAAGCAAAACTTCGGCGAAGAAAGACGCGAAACCTAGATTATGGCGAAGAAAGACGCGTAAACATAGATTTATACCTGGCACTTCAGCATCATTCCCTACTTACTGTTACACCGGCAAACATAGTCGACCGCGAAAATAGGTTCACGGGTCTTTCTTCGCCGTCAAATATTTTAACGCGTCTTTCTTCGCCAATAAGAGTCTTTCTTCGCTGAGTTTTTTTGCATGCGTCTTTTTTCGCGGTCAACTTTTGAGCTCACGTGTCTAGTGACGATATATTACTTGTATGAAGAGAAATAAATCCCCAAAAAATTTTGCAGATACATAGGTGGCGCAGGAGTTCAGATATTTGGAAAAACCGTATTTATGATCCGATTAAGTTCACATTTAGAATGCATATTGCTTACATGAAAAGAAATAACTACACAAAAAATTTTAGCAGTTATGTGGCGCGTGAGTCTATATAATTAAAAAATCGAAATCTGTGCTCCGATTTGGTTTATATTCAGAAAATGTGTATTAACTATTTAAATTGAAATATATTGAAAATTTTGTTTGTTAAGGTCAAATCTAGTGTGTTAGGTAAAAAATGTAGCTAAACAGCAGGGTGCGGAAAATTTTGGTTGCGAGCGAGTAATAGTGCGACCTTCTCATATTAGCTGGTTTTGCTGTAAATTATCTGGCCAAATTTTAGACGAGATCAAATGTAAGCAGAAGATATACCATCAATACGTGTAAACTTTGGAAATGAAGGCATACATGTAATACAGCCAAAGTCAATACAGTTCCCGGCAAAGTTAAGTTACGGAAAACGCTGCCAGTATATATCTTCATTATCTAAACGCTTTGTCGATGACGACATAATTTTGTATGAGTTTGAGATAAACGAAGAGGAAGAGCTTTATCCATCGCTGGAAAATAGAAATAGATCTAATCTGTACACAACCACAGTCGTCGCGTAGCCTTGTCGTCGTCAAAATAATTATCTACATAAGAATACGTGGAAAAGTAATTTGACAGCTGTGGTCCGTAGTTCGTCGTTTTCATTGTGTTCGGGCTATTGGAGTCAGCGTTGGCACTTTGATACGATCGCAGTAAATTTGCTACGATTTTTAAAAAAATTTAAAAGTTTCTAACCCCCTACGCTTTATCATATTTTTACCACGCTTTTTATATTTCATTCAACTTATAAGCAGCAACTATTTTGAAAATCACTATAACTTAAAAAATGTGGTAAACAGGTCATTGCTTCAAGATCTAAATGTATACTCTTACTACAAATTGTGCAAGAAGCGTCTGACCAAAAACATCTGCAACATAAATAAGCACCACCGGTCAAACTTTCGCTTAACGGACAGAAAGATTCAATGCGCGAGAGGGATACGAAGTAGAGATGGGCACGGGCCTAAATTTTCAGGCCCGACCCGGCACGAGTGCAAAATCAACTTTCAAAAACACGCACAAGCCCGCCCGTTAAGAATTTTAGTGGGCCCGGCCCGGCCCGGCCCGGCACGACGGTACACGCCCCAGTCCGGAAATAAAAAGCCAACTTTCATTGTATGTATCTATACATCTGTACATATTTTTAATTTTGTGTTTATGTCCATATGTCTATTTACTTAAGCGAATCAATATTTTACATCAAAGATTTTTATAATATATTTTCTGGGAAGTAGAAAAAGTGGAAGGTATTTTATGTACAGATATGTATGTAAATAAAACTACTTAGTATCATATAATTTCTATCGGTTTCCAAATATTTCGTTTTTTGCTTTTCTCTTATCAAAAGAGTTTTAAATATGTACTATTTTTTTTTGTATAAAAACAAAATTTTTAGTATTATCAACGGGCTTTTTCGTGCCTTTTCGTGCTTTTATGAAATTTTACTGCACGCCCAGGCCCGCACGAGTTCGTGCTGACAGCAAATATTCCGGCTCGTACCCCGTCGGGCCCCTGCCAAAAGCCCGGCCCGTGCCCATCTCTAATACGAAGTTGCACAAAGAGGTAACAATGACTGCATGTCGAACTACTTCCACGATAAATTCGTTGCCATACATTAAAAGCCGCCCAACACAGGCATTAGGTTAAGCTAAAGTAAGTTTTCACTTATTTATGAAGAAGGTGCTGTAGAAAATGGCAAAAAGTGTTTAGCGTTCGGTATTTGGAAAACGCCACTGTAAAAGAAACAACTATAATACAATGCTTACAAATGCTATTGAAATTCAAATGTTATGTTTTTGTTTTAAAACATTAAATATGCATATATGCATTTTTTTTGCTACGGTTGCTTATTTTGCAGTACTACTTTTCTGGTATTTCGCTACGCAATCGGTTTCGTGAGCGTGCTGGCAACAAGTACCTCATTTCGCCGATTTTGGACTGGTGTGAATCTAGTTACTATCGGACTGCTTCGTTTTTAACGATAAAGATCTACGACGGAACTAGAAATTTTATTCACTAGTTCGCGGTTTCCCTGCAGGGAATCGACTTCTCCTTTCATTCTGAGTAATTTGGTATATACATATTTGTCTAATCTATCTCGATTAGTTTTGGCCAGTGTTTCCACTCCCTTAGCCTTTAAAGTATCCATAAAAAATCGAAAACTGTATCCAAAAGTATCCGCACTATTTTTGACCGATTTTTTTAAGGTCAAGGAGTGATTGCTGCTCAATGGCAATATTTTTTCTTGAAAGGCAATTAAATTAGCTTTCAAAACCATTTTACTTCATATCAAAATATTTTTTTCTGTCGAAAGCGCTACGATTAATTGGCATGACGTGTTAAAAAGCACACTGTGTGCCGTCGAGTTAGCTCGAATATCTTATTTTTCAGTCGAGAAATGTAATTTTGAAATTTTAAAATTTCTGCGCTGTATTTTTTTCAAAAACATATGATTTGTAAAAATATAATTCATTTATAAACAATATATAATATAATAAAATAAAATGTCTATCATACTTGGGCGTACAAAATGTTTGATTCTTATTTCCCTTATTCATCGAGCTCACGATCCGGCCCTGTATGGTCATATGAATGTACATACATGCATAAATCCCCGAAAGCCCATCAAAGTGGGGAATCCACAAGGAGGTATAATTTTATAGCTTATTTAGACCGATTATTAAGAATGATATTTATAAAAGATTCAAGGCAATTTTGTTTGAAGAAATACATATCTTCTTAACATACAACTGCTTCGTCTCTGCTTAAATTATGGGTACGTCAAATTATAGCTTGTCGGTTGATGACTAGTGATTAAGGTGGAATTCGCTACTGGTGTCTGCTTTTCTTCATCATCACGAATAAGAAGGTGGATATTAATCGTATCATTGATAATACAGATATTCATAAGCATGTTTGCGTTTATGTAGCCATACATACATGCATAGTACATAAATACTCGGGCATGCACTCGTATATTATGCAATCCAATTTAGTGCACGCTACTATACTTAGCAACTAAATACAGAATAAAATCTAAAAAATAATATGTAGTAATGATGATTGCAAACCCTGAATGTTGCCTTAAATCTTAATAAATGCAACCAAAGGGTGTAGATACTTAGCATTGTTGTTTTGATGAAATAATGTTGTCATTCTTCCAAACCGACAAGACTTGTCTTCCCAACCAATGGGCGAGCGTCTCCCATAATCCGAATTAAAGCGAGATTCAAAATCATGATTGAATGAGTCTTCAAAGGCTTTATGAGCGCGTAACTAGTTTAGTAGAGCGGCCGCTGTTAAAAATTTGCTAAAAAGTTTGAGCCGTTTTAATTTTTGAAATTTCTTTATTTGTTTATTTTCTTTATTTGTTGTAAACCTATGATTGAAAGTGAAATTGTTGCTGTTGACCAGAGGTGGGCACTTTTTTGCCCGCGCAGCAGCGAAAGTCCGAGCGCGGGCTAGAGGAAGGGACAAACAGTTTACGGGAGGAAGGGTATGAAAAGGTGCGAAAAAATTATTTATACTTCCACCGACATCATGTTAATCGCAGTACGGCTGCGGTAGTGATGCCAAAAAAATATCGATTCATCGAAAATATCGATGTTTTGCTTCGATGCATCGAAAATTTTCCATTCGATGTTTAAATAGTCGATGCATCGAAGCGAGGAAAAACATCGATGTATTTTTGCCACTGACATCCCTAGGCTGCGGTAATACTGACATTGTGCACCAAACAAAGAGCGTAAATTTTCCTCACATATAAAATAAGCCAGCGCTCGGACTTTGCAGAATACCATGCATGTTTCCGGCATGCCAGGGACAATATGTACTTACCGATTTTCTTTACAAACATTATTTAAAAAGCAGACGTCTCGGTTGCTCAGCAAACCGGTTAACCGTTTCTGCAATTATTTCACATTGATTCTCTAAAACAAATTTTCGATGTATGCTGAAGATGCATATACCTAAAGATAAATTTTATAAGAGATTAAACTGAGAGTAGTAACCCCCGAAATTCGGGTGAATGCAGTAAATAAATATTTACTACTATTAAGAATTTAAATTTAAGTGGATATATAATAAAACGTAATATTCATGAATATACTTCAGTATTTAGCTCTATATTTATTTAAAGAAGTTCGTGAAAGATAACAATTAATCTTGTATTGTGAGAAAACAGTCATATTTAAGGTATAGTCCAACCTTTCACAATACCTGTCCAAGGGCTTTATTAGTCGTAATCTGAAATGCAATAATCACTGAAAATTGGCGCCGTTTATGTGAACGGCATTTAGTATCGCACTTTTAAACTAAAGCTTTCTTAACCTTTTCAGTACAAAAATTCTACCACTGATACTAAAAATTTTAAGATATGTATACCGGCTAATTTTGGATCTTTCATTTCAAAAATCACACCAACAAATTTGTAAAGATTTGAGCATTGCCGTCACTCAGGGTCCTTTATTATGGTAGGTGATATTCTAGGTGTTTAAAAAAGAAAGTAATCTCAACTAATATTTATTTTTTGCTTTCGTGAAATATATTTCAAAATTATGAATAATACCTAATACCTTTTACGAATCTAAATTCCACGGAAAACTGGTTAATATTTTTCAATAGATTATATTGCTCAATATCGAATTTTCTGCCACTTTTTACTTTTGTGACAAATACGGAACTACAACTGCAGCTTGCACTTTAATTTGATATATAGATCGCCCTAACTAAGTCGTATGACTGAGCAATTATATACCATCCAGTTGTCGAAATTCGACATCTTTTTTCATACACTTTTGAATTTCAGCTGTCACCAATACTAACTCCTTTATGCGAATTACTATGTTGAAGTCCAAGCTTAATTTATAGCGTATTTATAGGAAAACTTAAAATCGAATTATGAACGTTAATACTGGATTGATTAATACTAATTCTACCAAGTCTCCTCTAAATTTCCTCAGCAGCTTTTGAAATTAGACCGAAAAGGGAACCTCGATTTTCAATTATAAAAAATAAGCATATGTATTTGTTCATCACTGACTAATATGTCAAACATATACCAATTCAGACTGTAAATAAGTTTTTCGATTGCATTTGTCTGAGAGCATTTGGAGTTTAAAAACTAAATTGCCCACATCTACATACTCTTTCCTTTTTCATCAGAATCATTAAAGGTTGAGAAAGTATCTTGAATGTTTACAACAAAAGATAATATTTCCTTCACTATGGGCGGTTTCACATGGGGTTTTGTCAAGACTGGGCCAAAGCCCAATATTTTATCATCACACGAATGGGCTACCAAGTTACACCAAATTTTATGTTACTAATATGTGTTTTAAAAGTGAAACAAATCTGATCATAAATATAATTTTTTAGAATAGCTCTCAATCCCCGCGGGCGGTGCCACGCTCCCTTTCCCATTATCTACCACTTTTCGCCATAAGTACGTTATTGATATCATAAATAGCTGTGTAAAATTTCAGGATGTTAGCAAAGCGGTTTCGTAGATAAACGATATGACAATTTCAACTTTTATGGGCGGTGCCACGCCCCCTTTTCCAAAACCACTTTTTGCCGTAAAAACGGTATTGACAACATACATTTCTCGGTCAAATTTCAGGACGTTAACATAAGTGGTTCCAGAGATAAGCGATAGGAGAATTTCAGTTTGTATGGGCGGTGGCACGACCCCCTTTCCAAAATCTACCACTCTTCGCCGTAAGTAGTGTATTTATAATCTATGCATCTGTGCTAAGTTTCAGTTCCCCAGCATAATTGGTTTTAGAGATATAGTGGTTTTCACATTTTAGTCTATATATGAGATGCCACGCCCCCTATGTATCCGGATTAACATTTCTGGTTTAAAGGAAGTTATATCTTTTATACCGGTGTATTCTTCATTGAAATCGAGAAAACGGTGCCTTCAAAAAAGGGATTGCAAAATTTTCTTGTGGCGTATTTATATACAGATATATGTAGATGATTACCGTTAAGTCGAGTTTCGTTCATTGTGGAGCGCAGCCAAGTTTTTACAATTTTTAGTGCGCTAAACGACGTTTAATTGTGCAAGTGATGTTTCTTTTATTGTTTTTATATAAAATATTCAATATTTTCATCAGAGATAACGATCAATATTTAGCAAATCGTAGCGATTTCATAGCGTGCGATTTATAGAACATGCCGGATACTCCGAATTTGTTTTCCGGACCGTTTCAGGCCGTTTCCTGATAAGAAAAATGTACGGAAACGCTCCTTCCTTTTTGAGTAATTATACCGTATAAAGCAGTCGAATATTATGCGTACATACTAGGGATGCCAATACCGGAATCCCGGGATCCTGGTGTTTTTGACCTCCCGGAAATGCTTGCATTAATCCCGGGATCCAGAAAATTTTGAAATATCGAATTGATAGTAAGAATTTGTGTATGAATTTTGAAGTATGATTTTTGTAAAATGCCGTTTTGACTGCAATTAACAAAAAGCTTGAAACTGTACTTTTAAATTGCAGTCTGAGCCTTTTTTGAAGAAGATTTCAATGAATTCACTCATAGCGTCGCTAATGTAAACGAAACAGAGTTTTAAGGAAAAGTTATATTATTTTTTAGATCAATCTACTCAAAACTTCCTCAAATCGGAAAACTTATAATTTGACCCAAAACTTCCTCAAATCGGAAAACTTATAATTTGACCGACGTGCTGGTAAAAGAAGTTCAAATATTTTGTAATGGAGGAGAAAGGGGTTATTATCTTGAAATGGATTATGTCTACCTGTTGACAGTTCAGCCTGAAAGTGTTGATGCCGGAATATGTTTTTCATCAGTAGATTTTGTATGTAAAAACTGCAGGTCAAGCTTAGAAGATTCTGCTTTGAATGCTTTGCTGCTCTTGCGAAAACATTTTAAGTGCAATAATAACAACACCGGCAAAAAAGGGGTGTGTGTTTTTAACCAGACCCAACTACCAACATGTATTTCGACCCGCTGAATCCGATTCTGAGATCCGTTTGACTCGTACACCCTCAAAATTTCTAGTAAATTGCGAAAAAAATGGCAAAAAANATACCCTCAAAATTTCTAGTAAATTTCGAAAAAAATGGCAAAAAACTCTCCATTCGCCATTTCTTTATAGAGTAGAATAAACATGTTTAGAGAAATTGTTTTTGTATATTTTTGTACCTGGTACTTACATTTACATTTATTTACATTATTATTTGTGATGTATACGTTCCTCAATTACATGGTTTTTTAAATACAATTAAAAAAATGTTTTGCTTTAAAATTTGTCTGATTTAATAAATATCGCTGGCGTAGAGTGCAAAGTTGCTAAGTCCCAATTTAAAAATTGTACAGGAGAGGAAAAAACTTCGTATAGCCATTTTTTTCAAGTATTTCGCAAAACTTTGAATACAACATTTTGCCTGTTTAAAGCAAAGCAAAACTCCATACGAATCAAAAGGATTCGATATTTATTAAAAGATTTCGAACTTTTTTGGCCTTATCGAATTTTCGGAGCTTTTTTTGACCTTAGCAAATTTTCCTTTCATTGAATATAAACGAGAAAACATAAAACAAGGACCTTTACCCTTTTCGAAACGATGCAATTTTAATTTATCTAGCCTCCTATATCAAAATATGATTTTTCATTAAAAGTGAAGTTAGAAACTCTTCACTCTAAGCTAGCGATATATGAGTTTTACAATCAGTTTATCGTTTATTTTAAACATAGTTTTATTTAATGGTATGTTCAAACGCTTTCAGATATTGGTTTTTACTCATATTCATAAAATTTATGACTCAATTTGAAATCCGGGATAAATCCCGGGATCCCGGGATTACCTAAAAAATATCACGAAATCCCGTGATCCCAATTTTCCTGATATTTTGGCATCCCTAGTACATACATATGTACATATGGATCTCTGATGTCAGGTATGTAAATTATAACTCCCTTTTGACATTTTTACCGGAAAAAAAATTTATTCATACTTTTTCATCACACAAATGGTTGTATGTATGGGGATAAATTAACGTGAGTAAATATATACATATGCACATACATACATACATACAATGGACGTGCATACGTATGTATGCGTCTTTATACAAACATAAGCTGAAGTTTGTTTATGACTATTTTGTGTTGAACGCTTGATATTTTGATTTACTATGCAACATACCGTTGCACGCGTATTAATGTTCCACCAGTGTAAACTTTGTTGACGTGCCTTCACAAACACTTGTACCTCTTACTTAGAACCATCGGCCCCATAAATAATACGTAACATGGGCACAAAATCAGCATGTTTCGAGATGAGCAGCATATTTCTGCATACATACATACATACGTATGAATATGTATATATATAATATATGTATGTTCATATTTGTACTTGATCCATCCCAGCCAACATTTTGTGAAATTTGCAAACAAAGTCATATTTGAGTCTGATAAAAACGATGGAATATGCACTGATTTTCTAATCATAGTCAGAAAATGGTACTCTCAATATGACTGTTGTTGAACAATGTTTTATGATCCTTATTTTATGCAATTTCTACTTATGTATATTTGTTGTAATTTTTGGCTATTCTTTATGGAAATTTATAGATATGTATTCTCTTTTTTTTTGTAGGCATGTTTGTATAAAATTTGCTTTCATTTTATAATTATTTTTGTGATAATTTTATGATAATATTTGTTTTATGATAATATGTTGTTGTTATCGGCCGCTGTGGTGTAGTGGTAAGCAGTGCACGCTTGCTCTCCGCAACGCCTAGGTTCAAGATCTGGTCAAAGCAACATCCCAAAAAAATATAGAAAAAAGGTTTTTTTCAACACATATCGTGTATATAAATTTAAAAATCACCGCAATTTAAAATTTTCAGAGTTTTGATAGTTTTTAATTTCTTGAAGTTTCCCTTTTTTAATAACTTGAGTGGAATTCCAAAATTTTTTAAATTTTCAAAGCTTTGTGAATTTGAGAAATTTTAGTAAATCCCAATAATTCAATATAATGATGAATACTATATTTCTAGAATTTTTTTTATTTTTTAAAAATTTTGAGAATTGTAAGAATTATAACAAATTTTTTCTATGAAAAAGTGTCGAATATACAAAATTGATCAAACGAAATTATAAGTTTTCGAATATTGAAAACATTTTAATATTTCGTCGTTTTTGAAAATTTAAAAAATTTTCGTAATTCTTGAAGATTCAAAAAATTTTTGGACGTTGATGTTTTCAAAATTTTCAAAAAATTTAAAATTCCCAAACTGTTATATCAATACAAAATTTTGGAAAAGTTCAGAAAAGTGGAACAATTTTGGAATTTTGCAAAAATGTTAATATCTTCTAGAATTCTAAGAATTTTATATTTTTTACACACAAGTACCATGAACATAAGAATTTTTCGACAATTTGTGATGTTTCACATTTTTACATTTATGACGGATTTAAATTCTAAAAATTTTGGAAAATATAAAAATTTTTAAAATCAATAATTTTTTATATTTCAAAATATTCTCATTTTACCAAAATTTCTAGAATCTCCCGGATTTCGATAGTTTTTGAAATTTTGGAAATTATCCTAAAAATAAGAAATCTCAAGAAAATTAATAATATTATAAGGTTCAAAATTTTGGAATTTTCGTTGTTTTCTGAACCTATGAAAATATTCGAACTTGCTGTGACTTTCAACTGTGTAAAATAATACAAATTCGAAAATATAACAAAAAAAGTAAAAATTTCCCGTTTCCCCAATTTCCTCTACCTGGGTCCGCCACTGATCAAGGCGCATGCCACAAAGTGGAGGAGAGGCTCGGCCAAACACTAACATATGTGTAAGCGCCAATCTATTATTATTATTATTATTTGTTGTAATTTTCGTATCAAATGTTTAGTCAATCCTGATTATTTTTGTAATCATTTTATGATCACATTTGTTGTTATTTAGTGCCAGTTTTTCAGTGCGAGTTTAACTCTGTTTACCGTTTAAACTAAGTTTAAACTCAGTGTGCAGCTTTCCAGTGAAATTAGGTTTAAACGCCCAATCTGGATGGGTTAAACCTAGCTGCCAAATTTCCTTAGCATTAAAGTATTCAAAATTAAGTTTTTATAGTAACATTATTGCTTTATGTGCCATTAATGCATTACAAAATTAATGCATTTTTCACAACTCATACGTAAGATGAAAATTGTGCACAAGAAAATTAACAAACACAACCTAAGTTAGAGTTTACTTGCATAGGAGAATTTGGTTGGGCATCACATGAAGCACCTATAAATTCTTTAAATTTCCGTCTATAAAACATCTTTCAGAGCTTTAAACACGACCGTATTAAAAGTGAAAATAAATAGTTGAATCTTTGTATCTGCATAAGGATAAAACAGTATTACCTCGCACAGAAAAACTGGTCGTAGTTTAAACTTAGTTTAAACCAGCACTGAAAAACTGGTCCTTAATGTATATTTGTTAGTCATTTTATGACCGTATTTGACCAGAAAATTTTGAAAAACGTTTGCTAGCCATTTTATAAGTAATCATATAATAATAAAATAATATAATAATAATACAATAATAATTTGTTAATTACAAGTTAAGCACCACTTCTATTATTACAATAATATCGTCATCATTATCTTCATTACTATTTTCATCACCCAAATCATCATTTTTAAGTAAATTTTGTATATGATAATGAATACGAAATGTAAAAATTTTCTCTTCAACAATTATCTACATTTTTTTGTTAAGCCCAGAAAATAATTTAGAATAGATAACCTTTAATAAAAATAATAATCATCTTCGCTCGCGTAATTGTCATCACTATCAACATCTTCATCATCGCTATAAGGCTGCATAATTAACAACTGTTGTGCTTCTTTGGGCAAATTCTGCAATTTTTTTTTGGGGTAGTTTTCTTATACTTGATACAAAAGGGTCGGAACTAGAGATGGGCACGGGCCGGGCTTTTGGCAGGGGCCCGACGGGCCCCTGCGTAAGCCCGCGGGTACGGGCCGGAATATTTGCTGTCAGCACAAACTCGTGCGGGCCTGGGCGTTCAGTAAAATTTCACAAAAGGCACGAAAAAGCCCGTTGCTAATACTAAAAATTTGGCTGAGCTTTTGTTTTTATATAAAAAAATAGTGCATATTTAAAACTCTTTTGATAAGAGAAAAGCAAAAAAAGAAATATTTGAAAACCGATAGAAAATATATGATACTAAGTAGTTTTGTTTACATACATATCTGTACATAAAATACCTTCCACTTTTTCTACTTCCCAGAAAATATATTATAAAAATCTTTGATGTAAAATATTGATTCGCTTAAGTTTCCGGGCTGGGGCGTGTTCCGTCGTGCCGGGCCGGGCCGGGCCCCACTAAAATTCTTAACGTGCGGGCTTGTGCGTGTTTTTGAAAGTTGATTTTGCACTCGTGCCGGGCCCGGCCTGAAAATTTAGGCCCGTGCCCATCTCTAGTCGGAACTAATCAAAAGTCGATTGAATATATCTTCATACGTATTTTTTCTGTTGCACTTGCGAGAACAATGTTCTCTGTAGCTCTTAAAATCTTTTTTTCGCACCTCTAGAACTTCTTCTGACAATTGCCCGATAGGTAACAAAGCGTGGGATATTATCTCTGTCCCATGGATGACGGAAAACCTGTAGAGGACTCAAGCCAATTCTTGCTTGCTCAAAAAAAAATACGATCTACGTGTCTCAGGATCTATTCCAACGAATTTTGAACTCTGAGATGAAATATCTCATCTTTTCATAAAAATTATTTTAAATTTTCATCAGATAGCCTAATGCGAGCTTTCATTTGTCCCGTTACAGCGTTAAATTTATCATTGAATTGATCGCATATTAGTTAAAAATATCATCACTATCATTATTGCTATTCAGTACATATGACATTCATGCAACTAGCATGCAAATAGCAACACTATAAACAATAAAAAAGATTATAACTAACACTAAAAATATGCAATATGTACCATTCTTTACAGATTCACATATACCCTATAAGTCATTGGACAAGTAATTACGTCATTCTAATCTATTATTGTAAAATTTAATAAAGCCAAATTTTATTTTATAAATCTGAGCAGATATGTACATAAATGTATCCATATGTACATGCTTTCTTTGATTCATGCAAGTAAAAAAAAAAAGTTTCGCCTTTGAAACAAAACAGTATTTAGCCTACTTTTGATAATATACGTATGTACCCAATAGTTATGCCGTATGTAGGGTATAAATAAAAACAGCAATTGAGCAAACAACGAACGTGGACAATAGCAATATTACTTTCTTGTATGTTTTGTACTTAGTCTTCACTTGTTATACTTTATTTTGTTCTTCATCAAGAATTTAATGTATATTTCACCAACGAAATTATATTAGTTGCGTTCGCGTAGCTGTTAATTGTTCATGTTTAACCAAAACTTACAAGTTTTTTGCGTTCGCGTACGAAAAAAAACTTGCAAAGTCGGGGAAATTGAGAGAGCAAAGTGACATTTCATTTTGAGGGGAGCTGCTGGTTTCTGCTGGAAAAATTTTTGCCAACAGCAATTTGCCAACAGGAAAACAGCTGGTTGCCATTTACGCAAATCACAAAATTGAATTTGATGGTTTGGAAGTTAAAAATTACAAAATTCCACTAATTAAACTTGTAAGAAATAAGTAGTTATTTGTTTAATCAATAAACTGTGTCTGTATAACACTTTGTGATGACTTTTCGTACGTTTTAAATTTTACACTTTTGAATGTAAACAAAAATTATATCAGCTGTTCGTCTAACTTACAGTTTCTGCAAATTTTCTGTTCGCGTACTGTTTTGGATATTTCTCTCTTGTGAGAGAACAGATGACATTCCGCCGGAATTTGGCAGTTGGCTGGTTTTTACTGGAGATTTTAAACGAACGCACCTATTATATAAATCGATATACTGAAAAATTGCGCGGATATGCCGCAACTTTTTTGTTACAGAATGACACTATAATGTCTAGGGTATATGCAAATGATTACACTCTTGCTTGATCGCACCTACTTCTCAACTATATGTTTACGTATATAGCCAAAAACGATAAAAAATTTAATAAAATACATAGAACCACAGTAAAAGAAAACTAAAACCACTTTGTATTGCCTAAATACCTGAACAAGAAGATTCCATTGCCGGTTTTGATACATTTTAAAGAAAAGTCAGATATAGCTTGGAAATTTCAAATACTAAATCACGTTTTTCACTTTGCGCACACTCAAAGGAAAAATTGACGACTTTAAGAGTATATTGCAAGAAAACGGTACATTTTTGGGCAAATATTTGATTACGTAGTGATGTACAATTTTATCTACTTTCATTTGGTACTACATCCTTCTTTGTATTTTGAAATTCATCGTTTGAATTAATACGCAATATCGACATCAATTACCTCACTGTGCGTCAGTTCAAGCCGTTCGTCAATAGGTACGTTCGTTTAAAATCCCCAGTAAAAATGTCCAACAGCAAAACTCTCATAAGAGAAAAATATCCGAAATAGTACGCGAACAGAAAATTTGCAGAAACTTGCGAGTTAGACGAACAGCGATAGAAATTTTATATACATTCAAAATGTACAATTGAAAACGTAAGAAAACCAATCCCGAAGACTTATCCTGACACAGTTCACTGACTAAACGAACAATTACTTACTTCTTACAAGTTTAATTAGTCGCATTTCACTATTTTAACTCACAAACCATCAAATTCAATTTTGGGATTTGCGTAAATTCCAACCACCCGGTTTTGATCAGCTGTTTTCTTGTTGGCAAATTGCTGTTGGCAAAAAATTTTCCAGCATAAACTAGCAGCTTTCTCTCAAACTGAAATGGCATTTGGCTCTCCCAATTTCCCCTACTTTGCATGTTTTTTGCGTACGCGACCACAAAAAACTGATAGCTTTTATAACTTTCAATAATTATCAGGTACTCGAATGCAGCTAATTGTGAACGATATTTTGACTTTACGAAATTAATTGTAGAGCAGAGTGTCCAGATTTGGTGATTTTGCGCCAATTTGGCTATTTTTATACACGAGCGCACTTGTGCACAAGGGTATTATAACTTTGTTCACATAACTGTTGTTTGTAACAGGCAAAACGAATCGAGATAGATATAGACAAATGTATACATAAATGATCAGAATGAAAAGAGAAATCGATTAAGCGGTAACTGTCTGTCCGTCCGTCCGTCTGTGCACACGATAACTCGAGTAAAAATTGAGATATCTTAACGAAACTCGGTACGTGCACTTCTTTCTGGCGTGGGATGGTATTGAAAATGGACAAAATCGGGCAATAACCACGCCTACCTCCCATATAACGGTAATTTTCAGAAATACGAAAACTGCGATATTTTAGTAACTACTGAAGATTATTCACTCAAAATCGATATCTACAATAAATTTTATACGAAAAATAAGAATATTATAAATTTTTGGAAAATGGGCGTAGCCACGCCCACTTATGGTTATCCGTGGTAACCGCTGCACCAATTTCTTCCAAATT
Organism: Rhagoletis zephyria; assembly: GCF_001687245.7. NCBI lineage: Eukaryota > Metazoa > Arthropoda > Insecta > Diptera > Tephritidae > Rhagoletis > Rhagoletis zephyria. Next base: position 145,448 of record NW_016157246.1, read on the forward strand.
TGGCGCAGTTATTGGCCTTAATATAACATACGAAATGGCCGAAAATTTTTAAAATCTAGCAATAACCACGCCCAGATCCCATATAACGGTACTTAAGAGAAATACGAAATCTTCGATAAATCAGTAAATATTAAAGCTAATTAATTAAAAATTGACACTTGCAACAACTCTTTACCAAGAAATATGTTTATGATAAAATTTTGGAATATGGGCGTGGCTCCGCCCACTTATGATCGCATATATGTATCCCGGTAACCGTTCTACCAATTTGTACCAAACTCGGAGGGGTTATTGTACTTGCCACATAGAAGTAAAGCGTTGAAAATTATTGAAATCGGACTAAAATTACGGCCGCTTTTCATATAACGGTAAATTTCAGAAATGCTTGAAACTTCAATATTTCGAAATTTAAGGAAGCTAATTTACTCAAAATTGATACACTCCGGCTTACCATGTACCGGTAGCTTTCGGAAAGGTGAAATATATATATATTTAATACTTGCGCCGGGTATTTAATGTTCGGCTCCGTCCGAACTTAAGCTTTCTTTCTTGTTTGCTTATAATGTTTGTCAAATGAGGAATGTAATTAAGTAACTTAACAACTTATTCGGAATTTTGATTATAATAATTTAAATTGCAAACTCAATTTTGCGCTTTCCTTTTGGGAATCTTTGTATTATCCGTTCAGTGTCAATTTCAATATCTATTGGCCATTTGGTATGCTGTAGCAAGGCTAACTACTGTGCCAAGTTTGGAAGAAATTGGTGGAGCGGTTACCAAGATATACACATATAAACATAAGTGGGCGTGACTACGCCCATTTTCCAAAAATTTATAATCTTATTTTTAGTCTAAAACTTATTGTAAATATCATTTTCAATACCATCCGTCCTACGCCCGAAAGAAGTGCACGTACAAAGTTTCGTTAAGATATCTCAATTTTTACTCGAGTTATCGTGTGCACAGACGGACGGACGGACAGACAGTCACCGCTTAATCGATTTCTCTTTTCATTCTGATCATTTATGAATACATTTGTCTATATCTATCTCGATTCGTTTTGGCCGTTACAAACAACCGTTATGTGAACAAAGTTATGATACCCTTGTGCACAAGTGCGCTCGGGTATAAAAAATATACAAACGATAATTTTACAGAAGAGGCTAATCAACTGCGTGATAAACTTGACTTAAGAAGCATATTAAAAGACTGTCAAAAATGTTTAACCACCCTAATCGAAGAACTTTTGAAACGATTACCTAGTCACTTAAAAAAGCTTCGATTTTGTGTGTGTGTGACGTCCGTCAGTGGCGATAAATTCAAACATGGTTGTTTTTCTTGTCCGATGCTAGGTGAAAAGTACCAAACCGGACTGCGAAAGATTAACTTATTGGGTGCAAGACAAAAAAATTACCTATAAAATCACTTGTTTAACAGTTTTGATTTATAAGTTAAATTTTTTAAGTGCAAAGAGATCCATGAGAGAATCATGCTGCCATTTATTTTTTAATAAAATCCCTACAAATATGCAACACAAATATAATTTTTTGTATAAATGTAATTCATCTGGCAATCGAAAAACAAACTTTCAAATAAAGACCGGAAAAAATATATAAAAAAATCGCATATCTTTTTCAAACCAAACAAATTAAAAGCTAACAATTTTACCTATACAAATACAAGTGCTAAGAATCAAAACAAGGATAAAAGGTTATAGGTGCCACGCTGAGTAATCGTTTCTAAGTTCCTAGGTAAGTCAAATCAACTCTAAGTCTTGCATAACCCAGCTTTAATCCAGAAAGCCAATTTTCATTCTCCAATTGCGGGTAATGGTCCGGTCTCAATTTGCGTATGTGTATATAAAAAATGGAATAAAAAGCCACACAATCGAAAATAATGTCCAGCAAAGAAATGTGTATTTTAAAGGCAAATTTCCTTCAGGCAGTACGCAGCTCTTAAGAAATTTGCTACGCTTTTTACTACGGTTTTCTAAAGTTTTTTGTGAAAAAAAGAGCACAAGGCAACCCAGGTTTGCAACAGAAATATATGCCCGTTCCATTATTTCTTGAGGAAAGAGTGAGGCAACAGGCGGTGAAGTATCAAAAATGTCAAAATTCCTTGGACACACACACGAAATAATGGCAAATTTTTCTTGACCGATTTCTTGAGAGCTGCATACCAGCCTTAAAAAGTAAAATGAGCGAAAATATCCTAAGCAAAGAGAAAGTAAAAAGAGCCGCACTTTGCTAAGCAAAGAGCCGCATTAGGCTCAAAGAGCCGTGTTTGTCCACCGTTGTAATAATAAATTGGCGCTTACACATATGTTAGTGTTTGGCCGAGCTTCTCCTCCGATTTGTGGCGCGCGCCTTGATGTTGTCACACAAAGGGGAGGGACCTACTGTTTTACGCCGACTCCGAACGGCGGGTGTATTTTTATGAGAAGCTGTTTTTCATGGCAGAAATACACTCGGAGGTTTGCCATTGCCTGCCGAGGGGCGACCGCTGTTAAGAAAAAACCTTTTTTCTATATTTTTTTGCGATGTTGCTTTGACCAGGTCTTGAACCAGGCACTGCGAAGTGGAAGCGCGCACTGCTTACCACTACATCACAGCGGCCGTAATCATATACCGTTTCCAAAATGCACGAAGGCCATAAGCAGTGAGGCCATTTTGATTCAAGTGGATCAAAAGTGATACATTTTTCGATCAATTTTGGAGGGACACTTCTTTTTAAATTTTGGTACTTTTCCTGTCGTGTGAAAAAATTCTCTTAGAAGTCGAAAAACTTGCCAGAGATGTTAACAATTTCTTTGCACATAGTGCTAAAAGGCTGGATGAATTTGAAGAGTTTAAAAACTGCGTTGGTGTTAAAAATCATAAAATTTTTCGAGTGTCAAACGTTTCGTTGGTTATCGCTGAAGCAAACTGTTGATTGTTTATTGTCCCAGTGGAGCGCGTTGCAATTATTTTTCATATCTTGTTTCGATGACGTTGTGAACCAAGCGCAACAAAACTTTATTATTTATTTTTGTCAAATATTCTGGATATTGTCGATCGAATGAGTTTCAAAGCGAGTCATACAGAGTGTATAAGTTATATAAGTATTTTGAAAGTAACTATGTATATAGTTACATATATTGTCGTTTTTTGTCAAACTAGGCTGTATGCCAAGTAACCCAGCTGATATAGACGTCTGTAACGCAGATAATCATTTACCTATTAAAGATGTATATATTACTTGTGCCGCAGAGACATATATACTTATCAACAGCGCACTTAAGTAAAGTAAAAATCTTAAAATTAAAAAAAAAAAATTAGTAATGTTATAATCAACTTTGTTTGCAAATAAAAAAAGAGATTTGATTTTAACAGTGAAATTTTGAAATGCCTTGCATGTATTGATACATTGTCATATAAAGAAAGCGCTAATTCGACATTTTTAACAGTTTTAAACAATTTTCCTAGCTTTACAAAAAACGACAAAGAGAAAATTTGGATACAATGGCAACTTTTGAAATTCGATAATAAAATAGATTGCGTTGAAGTAAGCAAGCTGTAGCTTTAAATAATGATTAAAAAATTTGAGTTCTGAATCCTATAAGTACAAAAAGTATTTAAACTAAAAATGAGATTATATAAAAGACATGTTTGCTGTTTTTATTATCTAATGCCCAGTTTAACTCATGCATGTAAGATGTTTGCTTTATTATTATTATACTAGTAATAGGTACAGGCTGGTATGCAGCTCTCAAGAAAACGGTCAAGAAAAAGTTGCCATTATTTCGTGTGCGTGTCCAAGGAATTTTGACATCTGAGCCTGTTGCTTCACTCTTTCCTCAAGAAAGAATGGAACGGGCATATATTTCTGTTGCAAACCTGGGTTGCCCTGTGCTCTTTTTTCACAAAAAATTTAGAAAACCGTAGTAAAAAGCGTAGCAAATTTCTTAAGAACCACGTACTTCCTAAGGAAATGTGACTGAATTCTTAGATATTCTCGTACGTAATTTTATATGTAGTTTTTGATTTTCTTGAAAGCTGCATACTGGCCTTAAATGGGGAAATCTTTTGATATGGAAACATTTCGCGTACTGGCATATTGTTGCCACGACAAAGCAGCTATACTGCCAAGTGCGGTTTCTAAACCTTCGTTCATACTAATTATATGGGCAAATCTAAAAAAAAAGGTACACTCTCAAAGAAATAATTTTAATTTTTAAATTTGTGAGCACACCTATGTTTTATATATCATTTTATTGGTACTCTCTTAATGAATCGATTAATATAAGTGTAATTCATTTTCATCAAGTTAGAAGAGGAATAAACATGAAATAGAAAACAAAAGAATAAGCTGGGTTCAATGTACGTTGTAAATCTTGAGCAAAGATTTCGAAAGTTGAACTCACTTAATTGGGATGCTCTAAATTAAATGGCATCCCCCGTTTTATCAAATTAGCTCCGGTTTTCGAAATAACGGTATTTGTAAATTTGATTAAATTTTAACTATTTTATAAATAACTCCGTCAGTTTTGAAGTTATTTTACTAAAATTTTGCACATTACGGTTTTTTAAAATCCCCTTAATTACTTCTTAAAATTATCGAAATGGGTGCACTTTAACGTATAGCTCCAATACAACTGATTATTCAGATATGTGTTTTTGCGCTATAACTCTAATTTCATATCTGAATAATAAAATTGTATGCGTGCTATATCTTAAAGTGAACCTATACTAAATTTTACCCTGCTAAATTGGAGGAGTTATAACGCAAAACAACGTCTGGGTGCTAGATTTTAGATTGAACCGATTTCAATGATTTTATAAGATAATGAAGGAAATATTCAAATACAAGCGTGTGCAAAATTTTAGTAAAATATCTTCAAAATTGAGGGAGTTTTTTTATAAAATAGTTCAAATTTAAGCAAAGTTTCAAGTACCGCTATCTCCAAAAGTGGAGACAATCGGGCAAAACCGGGGACGCCATTGAATTTAGAAGGTTCCAATTAAGTAAGAGCAACTATCAGAACCTTTGTCGAAAAAAATTTGATTTGATACCACGCTCGAAATATTCTGCTACAAGAAGGAGCATTATTAAAAGTACTATATCGGGGTTTTTACACACTTCTAGAGAACATTTTTTTGAAGCATTTTACAGGTATATGCAACGTTATAAGGACTAGTAGTTATAAAAAGATTTAGATCGTTTCGACGTATTTTCCAAATGTGCCTTCAATTAAGATATTTTTGAAATAAAAATTAAGCACAAGATCGCAGAATATTTTATCTTTAAAAGTTGGTTTATTCTGAAAGCACACCTCTTGCTAAGGTATCAAATTATTCGTAATTTTTTGTAGAATACAATACATACTTAAAAAGTTCTTAAAATTAAATGCTTCAAAAACTATACACGATAAACCGAAAATGTTGAAAATGGTGAAATGTGGAGTTACAGAATTTGAGTTACTTGCCATTTCGTTATTTTTTAATGCACACTTTTCTTACCTACTACACATGAAGTATACACATAAGTGCTAAATGCCCATTAAATTTCAAATCAGAATATGGTGTGCTTCAAAAGTTATGACATAATTAATTTTGCCCCTATTAAAAATTACATTAAAAATTCACTTGTTTTCATTATTTTTTTAAGTTTGAACACCTATAATTCAAAAGTTATGCAGCAAATTAATCCACATTTCTTTTGAGGCTTCAAGTATAAGTCAATGAATTATATCCAAAAGCAACCAGCTTGATACAGTTTCCAACAGTGAAAATAAAGCTACACGGTTAAAAATTTCGGTTTTAATTTTAAACTTTTTGGGCTACATATATGACCAAACTAAATTCAGTTTCAAATACAAACCTTCCAAGTTTAAAAAGAAGAGAGCACATATGTTGGGTTTAGAATTTAAACAATTCGGTTTAAATGTTAAACCCAAATATTTTCATAATTAAGAATAAAAAAAAAACAATCTTAAATTTCATGCTCCGTCTGGTTGGGATTGAACCCGGACAGCCTTGGTAGCAACCAATTGTATCAAGCATCTTTGCACACCCAGCTACAGCCACGCATATAAATGTGCTTTCATATGTTGAGTTTGAATCAACACCACAATTCGCTGTGCAAACATATTCTATTTCGGTTTAGATTTTAAACCAAATTTTCTATATATGAAACCTAGAAACTAGAATTAAAACATTTTGGTTTGATTTTTAAACCACGAACTTTTTGGGCTAAAATTTAAACCAGAATATATTAAAAATTGCGTAAAACTATTGACTGGTTTAAAAAGTAGACTATAAAAGTTTAAAAAAGGCAGTAGTCCCAGCGCGGTTTAAAAATTAAACCCAAATTTTTGACCGTGTAAATAACACCAAGGTTACTGTTTTTTAGATTTGCCCATATGTGTAAATACCAGTAAATAGTTGTTCATAACAAAACTATCAATTTGTATGACTAATTTACTTTCTAAAATCGAGAAAATCAGGAAATTTCTAGTGTAACTCGCATAAAATCTACTTTTTATTTTGGTATAACTTCTTGAGCGATCTGAAGTTTTCAGACGCTCATTTGTAGGTTTTAAAGAATAAAAAGATAGGTATTAAATCAATGTTCCAGCTACCAAATGTGAGAAAAAAGGGTGCTTACAACTATAACTGAATTTCGCGTATTTTATAAAAATCGTGAATTTTCTTTTGATATCCGTTGGGTGGTACTTATCGATTTCGAATAATTTTATTTTGATTTAGAATTATTAAACCCAAACATAAAAACAAACAAAAACCAAAGGCAGCACTAACTATGAATGCGTCGGAATTGCTGATAGCATTTCTCCCGAATTCGTGTCGGGAGATTTTTTTACGACGGGAGTTCACTCGAAATCTGTAATAGGCCTGATAAAATATATGTACTTCTTAAATTTTTCAGAAGAAGAATCCTAGGTTAAAGGACAACGAGCTTCACATTTCAGAAAAATCGTCTTGAGAAATCTGGTAACCGCACGGATAATTTTTTACTTAATAATGGGCTTTCGTTGAGCACAACCAATCAAAGGTAAAAAATGTAAGTATATGCCCCGGTGTAATATTTTATGCTTGTGTATTTGGATCTGTATAAAAAATGCTGACCTCTAAAAATTATTTTAATGGTCAGTACTGGATAATCTTTACTAATATAAATGCGAATGGTTTGTTTGTTGCTCTTTCACGCTTTAGCCACTCAACCGATCATAATGAAATTTCGAGCACTACACTGAGAAAAAGGATTAGTTTCGACAACTAAAGATATTTAGTTCCCGAATTTTGACAATATTTGGCAACTGTTAGCAAGGATTGGGAACTATTACCATGGGTTAGTAATTATAACTAAATATATTAAAGCTTCTAATATTCATCTAGGTTGTACCAAATCGTTAATTTAGTTGAAGGGTTTGGTAAATACTAATCAATTTTTCGTTGAGACATATTTCTACAAATTGCATTCAACTTAACGCAGAGCTTCTTAAAGTGTGTTCCGCGGAACCCAAGGGTTCCGTAGAAAAGTCACCGGGGTTCTACACAGAAAGAAAAGTTCTATAAACAGCTTGACCGAGAGGCAATTAATTATGTATATATTTTCAAGTATACATACATATGTACTCGTAGTGGGTATGATTGCCGTACTGAGTGCCATACCTACATAAGAGCGTTGAGCCTGCGCTTGCTAGCTTGTTGTTTTTTCTAACCGGCATGTGTTTTTGGCCGCTGTAGCCAAAGGGTTATACAGGGTGTCCCAGAAGTAACGTGCCAAACTTTAGGGGAAGGTAGGTGGGGGGTGAGCTCCCTGATAAACAAAAAATTTTCAGGTAAAAGTGTCACCGTTTTTGAAATATTTACATTTTTTCGAATTTAAAAAAAATCGTGCCTTTTCATGTGTTTTCTTTAACTGCAACTACAAACCGGGCAATACTTAGTAAATTTTTTATGTAAAATACTTCCAGATAGTTGCCTCTCCATACTCAAATGCAATGTAGTTAAAATATATTAAGGAACCATCATAAAATTAGGACTATTTCTGGATTTTTAACTTTTTGATATTTTCTTCCCCAACTTTGACTATCTCGGGTGAAAAAAAAATGTACTGAGCTATAACTTTACATTACATAAAAAAATTGCTCATTTAATAAAGATTTCAGAAAGGTGCCACACTTACTGTTTTGAATAGAAAAAAAAAAAGTTATAGCCGCTTTTGTGGGTAAAGGACTGAGACACGCTAGAATGTATTTAATAGATTTAAATTGAATTTGCTCTTGTTACCGTCAAATGACATGCTAAATAGTACAAAGGTACATAATTACCTGCTCCTGACATTATTTTATGTTACTTACCGGAATTAGTGAAAGTGGATTTTGTGAAATTGGACCCTTCGAACATTGTGTTATTAATACTATGACAGAGAACACGCAGTATACGTCGCATGAATATGCGGATATTCACCTAATTTACGGTGAAGCTTGCTGTAATGCCAGAGCTGCTCAAAGACTCTATGCAGAGCGATACCCCAATCGTCGACATCCGGGTCGAGAAGTATTCGCCCGGACCCATAGAGAAATATATGAAGGTAAGTGATTTTTACACCTTTCTTGTTTGCTTGCTTGTTAACTATAATTTTTCACTTTTTTAAGGTCGCATACCTGGAAGGCGTGGCGGCGAAACAGGACGTCCTGCAACGGTAGATGTTAAAGCTGTGTTAGAGGAAGTGGAACTAGGTCCATCGACTTCAGTGAGAATGATGGAAAGACGGACGGGAATACCAAAAACTACAGTTCACAAAGCTTTAAAAGACCATCGATTTCATCCCTACCACATTCAACGTGTTCAGGCTCTACAGGAAAGAGATTACCTGTCGAGGGTTAGATTTTGCTGTGAAATGTTGCGAATGCATGAATCAGACCCCAACTTTTTTAATAAAATAATTTGGAGCGATGAATCATCATGCAAACGTGATGGTTATTTTAATTTACATAACCTTCACAGTTGGCAGATAGACAATCCTCACGAAATGAGAGAAGATCGTTCGCAGTACCGGTACAAAATAAATTTATGGTGCGGTATTTTTAATTGTCAGATATTGGGACCTGTGGAACTGCCGCCAACGCTCAACTCTCACAGTTATTTAGAGTTCCTTCAGGAACGGCTTCCAACTCTTTTGGAAGATGTACCCTTAAACCTGCGGCGAAGACTATGGCTGCAAAATGACGGGTGCCCTGCTCACTACGGGCGTGAAGTAAGAGCTCATTTAGACGAAACTTATCCTCGCCGATGGATTGGACGATACGGGCCAATCACGTGGCCCGCTCGATCGCCAGACCTGAATCCATTAGATTTTTTCTACTGGGGCTGTCTTAAGGACAAAATTTATTCAAAAACAATTCAAAACGAAGAGCATTTGCGGGAACAAATAAATGGAGCTGCTGCTGAGATAGCCCAATTGAGTTTAAGATCTCTAAAAGCGTCTTTTCTTAAAAGGTGCCGAGCTTGTATTAGAGTCGAAGGTCGCCAATTAGCGCATATTTTATCAATAAATGAACAAATTTTTCTTCAAACAACTCATGTATATCTTATTTCACGTGAACCCATCCTTCACACTCTAGTCCGAATTCCGGTAAATAACATAAAATAATGTCAGAAGCAAGTAATTATGTACGTTTGTACTATTTAGCATGTCATTTTACGGTAACAAGAACAAATTCAATTTAAATCTATTAAATACATTCTAGCGTGTCTCAGTCCTTTACCCACAAAGGCGGCTATAACTTTTTTGTTCCTATTCAAAACAGTATGTGTGGCACCTTTCTGAAATCTTTATTAAATGAGCATTTTTTTTATGTAATGTAAAGTTATAGCTTAGTACATTTTTTTTTTTCACCCGAGATAGTCAAAGTTGGGGAAGAAAATATCAAAAAGTTAAAAATCCAGAAATAGTCCTAATTTTATGATGGTTCCTTAATTTATTTTAACTACATTGCATTTGAGTATGGAGAGGCAACTATCTGGAAGTATTTTACATAAAAAATTTACTAAGTATTGCCCGGTTTGTAGTTGCAGTTAAATAAAACACATGAAAAGGCACGATTTTTTTTTTAATTCGAAAAAATGTAAATATTTCAAAAACGGTCAGGGAGCTCAGCCCCCCACCTACCTTCCCCTAAAGTTTGGCACGTTACTTCTGGGACACCCTGTATACAATGTTCTACAAGGAACGCCATGAATTGCCAAATGAAATGTGAAATGTTATAACTAAGCACTTGGTAAATCACTTGAAATCTTAGTCAGATTATTTTTCCGATGGCAGTGCATAGTAATATCGGTTTGGTACAAAATCCATTTACGAAGCATTCATAGATCTCCAGAGTAGTGAAAGAGTTTTGGGTTAGTGTTAAGAGTAAATATCATGAAGTCGCTAAAAAGGCCATCTTAACTTTGCTTCCTTCTGTGACAACGTACTCTGTCAACAGGGTTTTCAGCTTACACTTATTCGAAATTGGATGCTACCCCAGAAATGCGCATGCAGCTTTCAGACATATCGAACTACTATTTTATACAATAATTAATAACAGTGGAACAATTTCATTCTTTACATTAAAATTTAAAGTATGTATACTATTTCTAGTAAAAGTTTTTATTCATATTTAAATTGCACTGCCTTTGATTTTTGGTAATTTGAAGTAGGTTGAAGGTAAAGTGAAAGGTGTTTAGTAAGGGTTCCATTATCTTTAAAGTTTAAGAACCCCTGACTTAACGTATAGTTCATAAAAAGATGTTACTAAGCTCTGCTAATGCAGATAAGCTTTCTTTCAACACATAGTTTAGTCAGTTACCAAATCTTAAGAGCGAAATACACCACACAAGCGGCTTGTCAAACACACTTCAAACTTAATTTTCCCATTTCGCCATACACCATGCAAACATGATTCGTTGAAGCAAGAATTTTAGTTTTCTTCAGGTTCACAATGTTATTAAATTATGATTTCCTTCAATTTTTCTCTCTTACGTCCTCACTCGGAGAAAATTCCGTTGCAAATGAGACGAATTTATCATTCACTGCCGCCCTAAACTGGCGCGTCAAGCGCCGAACAACTGTCAAAAGCCCTCATGCCCGTACAATTTGTGTGGAGAATTCCACAATAACGCGGCGGCGCTAGCGACGAGCAAATGGAATTTTCATTTTTGATAGTTCGTTACGTGTTGAAGTTGGATGAGAAGACGGAAAGAAAGAGAAAGGACAAAAAAGTGACAGAGGAAACGAGAATGAGAACCGAGGGGAAATGAGAAAACGTCAAAAATTATGCCGCGTTGATTCGGGGGTAGCGCGCGATGACACTCCTTGACAATTGAAAACGCAACGCTTAGCGCTCCAACTTAGGGACGGCAGTCACAACGCAAGCGGTTTGATCAAACGTGAACATGGCGGCTAGATAGAATGTTAGAGGCTGTGCACTGCGACCTTAGGTCTAGTGGCGGCTAGAAAATCAGAAAATTTTGATTTTTGTTCAAATTTCCCTCAAACAGCTTGTCAAACCTTCAAAGACCCCTACACACAACAAAAATTTGTCAAGCCGCTTGTGTTGTGTATTTCGCTCTTTAGTTGAGGCAACCACGATTTGGTTTGAGAGTGGAATATATTCATGCTAGTGAGCCACGATTGAGAGAAATAGAGATTGCGCCAATCGCGGTACCGCTAATCCGCTCTTTGTGATTTTGACAGAATGAGCTGTGTGCGTGACGTCATCTTGGTGCAATTGTTGAGTGTGAGCATACGAAAAAACCAAATAACAATTTTAATATTTCTGCGTGGTTTTAAACAATTATTGAGACATTAAAAAGCAAAATGAAGTGTGCAGTGGCAAAGTGTAATAGTGAAAACAAAAGGAAAGCGTGCTATATAAGTTTTTTTCCGTTTCCTACGGACGCAAACCTGTCGAAAAAATAGAAGCAGTTCTGCCGGCGAGGACATGCATTAAACACCAAATCGAGCTTTGTGCTATGTGTGTGAGCTATGAGCTTCTACACGGAACTATGTTGGCCTTTCCTTGGTGAATTGTAGTAGGTATATTTCCATGGTGAATGTAGACAGTTGCTGGTTTAGTTTGCTGGCAATGGCATACATACAAAAGCAGTTTCTACAGTAAATAGATACATGAACTTCACTACCTACTTATTTTTGTTAGTACCTGATTCTTTTAGTGCTGGTATGAGGTAATGCACCAGTGGAGAAGGTCGCCAGGCGCTAATTCAAACGGCATCTTAGCGCGCTGTTACGTACCTAATACGAAGCAGTGCCCAAATTATATATACATTTAAAAGTTCAGCTTAAATTTTGTTTTACTGACATAGAATATTTGCTTCCAAAAAAGCATGCATCCTCTCGGAAATGGTACAAAAGTCATCAAATAAAAGCTGTGGAGTCAACAGCTGTGGAGTTTATGGTGGTTGGCTACCGTCCACAAATATAAATATGCACTCTGCATGGCTTTTTAAAATGGCAAGTTCAAAAATTCACTTTGCTGCACACTTTGCAAACACTGTTAATAAATCAATTTTTTCATGTGCTTGTCATCGTCATTATCTAAAGGGCTACATATCCAAAATTATTGCTACGTGTTCCTAATTAATCAATCTTTGTATATTTTTTGATTCCTGCAAAATTGGGCCATGTAATATTAAAATTAACACATTTTTCTGCATTGTTTACATATTTTTATATGCGTTTTGGCATTTCTCTCTCACAATTGCACCAAGATGACGTCACGCAAAAATTACGCTCAAAAATCCTCTCTCATTGGCGCAATCTTGTATTCTATCATTCTTGCTAGTGAGCCACCCCTAAAGAATGCTGAGCGCTCTCTGAGCACATGTGTGTTTCACATACGAAGAGCGCCAGTGCACACAGTCCCACTTATCGAATCGTTTGAATGATCTAGTATGCCGACCATTGCATAGAGACGATTCAATGAATGAGACTGTGTGCGTGGAAATCTTTGCTCCGCAAGCGCTGTTCGAAATCAACACTATTCTCATGGAAAAAATGTGGGTTATTGGAAAAGGGCCCGTGGCACCTCCCATGCAGACTGAATTTATCTTCTGTGCCAACTAACGCAAATTGGAAATGCCAAGTGAAGCCAAGTCCTCCACCTAGACTTTCCATCGCAGAGGAGGCCTTCTTCTTCCTCTGTTACCAGAATCGCGGCCCGCGTTGAATACTTTCAGAGTATGAGCGCTTCTTTCCATTTTAACGCCATGGTCAAGCCAGCGGAGCCGCTGAATTTTAATTCGCTGCACTATGTCTATATCGCTGTAAAGCTCATACAGCTCATTGTTAAATCGTCTACGGTATTCGCTCGTATTCTTTCGGAGAATCTTATTCTCGAAAACTCCAAGAGCCGCTTCATCAGATGTTTTCATTGTTCATGCCTCCGCGCCATACACCAGCACAGGCATGGTGAGTGACTTATAGAGTGTGATCTTTGTAGGACAAGAGGACTTTACTTTTGAATTGCCTATTCAGTCCAAAGCAGCACTTGTTGCTGACATTATTATTGGTGTTAATGCTGGTTCCCAAATAAACGAAGTTTTCTACTTTTCCAAACTTTTAACTGTCAACAGTGACGTGTGTGCCAAGACGCGTATGCTCTGACTGTTGGTGTGATGACAGGAGATACTTCGTTTTGTCCTCGTTCACTACCAGACCCATTCGCTTTGCTTCTATATCTAATCTGGAGAAGGCAGAACAGCCTAACCCTTGGTTTTACAGATAATTTCGATGTCGTCGGCATACACCAGCAATTGTACGCTCTTGTAAAGTATTATGCCCGAGCAGTTCAGTTCTACGGCCTTATTATCTTCTCCAGTATCAGATTAAAAAATCACACGAAAGGGAGTCACCTTGTCTGAAACCTCGTTTGTTGCCAAACGGCTCGGAGAGGTCCTTCCCAATTCTGACAGTTTAACTTCAGAATCCTCATAATTTGGCTCTCAAAGGGCCTAGGAACCTCTACCTTGGCTCAAATTAAAGATCTTGAATAGCACTACAGCGTACTATATAAAATTGTAAGAAGGATGTACAGCTGCAGGCAAATAAAAAAAATGTATTTCTTAAATTGAGGTTTTAAATTTTTTTCGATTTCTAAACAGTGGAATCGTGTTGCTCGTTTCAAAATCTATAATATTAGTGTAGTAAAAAAAAAATTTTTTTGGAACAAATCCCGTGGATTTTGCATGTTTTTTTCGAACACTATTTTTGGCCAATTGTTTTAAGGTCAAGGAGTATTTGTGGGTCAATGGCAGTACTTTTCCGTGAAAGGGAATAAAACTAGCTTTCAAAAGCATTCGGTCCCATATCAAAATATTGCTTCTGTCGAAAGCGCTACGATTAATTCGCATGGATTGTTCAAAAAGCACACTTTGGGTCGCCTTTCTTGTGGATTGGGCAGAGGACGCTTAAATTCCAGTCGTCGGACATGCGTTCATCTGACCATATTCAGCATATGCACCTCATCAGCTCCTCGCCGCCGTACTTGAATAGCTCGGCTGGCAGGCCGTCAGCTCCAGCAGCTTTTTATTTTACAGCCACGTAATCGCTATTCATACCTCGTCATAGTCAGGCCAATAGGGTGGAAAAGTGTTCCCCCCATAATTTAAGTACGTTCGGGACATCAGTCTCTATGTCGCCATGGTTGTTCTTACAGGAGTTCGCCCCAAAGTTCGTCTTGAAACCTTCCGTAATTCGCCAAACTCTCTGATAAAGTTTTCGGGTGCGTATCTTGGCTACAAAAAGATAGTGATCCGAGTCGATGTGCGGCCCTCGAAGTGGACGTACGTCTAAAACGCTGGAAGCATGCCTTCCGTCTATCACAAAATGGTCGATTTGGTTTCTCGTTTAGGATACAGCCATGTAGCTTGGTGGATCTTCTTATGCTAGACCCCAGTACAACATATTACCATGTTTCGGGCCCCGCCGAAGTCGATCAGCCTCAGTCCGTTATCGGACGTTTCGTCGTGGAGGCTGAATTTTCCGACAGTGGCGCCGAAGATCCCTTCCTTGACCACCTTGCCATTAAAATCGCCGAACATGATTTTGATATCATGTCGGGGGCAGCGTTCATATGTACGCTCCAAGCGCTCATAGAAGAGATCCTTGGACGGATCGCCCTTCTCTTCCGTCGAGGCATGGGCGCAGATGAGCGAGATGTTGAAAAATCTCGCTTTGATGCGGATTGTGGCTAGACGTTCATCCATCAGCGTGAACGCCAGTACTCGGCGACGGAGTCTCTCTCCTACCACGAATCCAACACCGAATTTGTGGCAACTGTAGTAGATGTCGCAAGGCTCCTCGCATTTCTTGGATGGCGGTGATGTCAGCCTTTGTTTTCCCGAGGACATCTACTAGCCAGGCAAAGGCACCTTCCCATTAAGGGTCCGGATGTTCTAGGTGCATACTCTCAAATAACAGTCCTTCCTACGTTTGCCGTTGCCGTCATCAAAAAAGTGGGGTCTGATCCGAGGCTTTCTGAACTTTTTCATTGGGCCGGGTTTTAACGCGGCGGGACCCAAACCCAGCGCATGCGAAGTTTTGCGCCTTCTCACTTTAGCTCGCTCCCAAACGGGTGTTTGGTGCGCTGCGATTTGAACCGTACGCACAAGAATCACTTCTGGCCACTCCCAGGTGAATGGCAGTCAAAAGTTTTCCAATTCTGCGCCTGTTAAAAAATTAACTTAAATTCAAAGTATTCGATAAGTTAAATGAATCATTACAATAAGTTGTCGATCGAATCGTTGTATCCCAGAAATGGCGATTCTTAGGAACAAAAGTGTCATAACGGCTTTAGAAATAATTGCATGATCTACAATTTGGTCTAAACTATTATGATATATATTACCATTTAGTTGAAAAATGGTAAAAATCAATTTATGTCACCTTTGACCTTGAATAACTTTTTTCACAGATCAGGCATCGCTAGTACTTTCCATATTTAATTTAAATTGGTGTTTGTAGCTTCGTACAAATTTTGAGATTTATGCGAAAAATTGCAAAAATTTAACTTCACCGGGCTAATTGGAAACAATTTTAAAGATATGGTTTAAATATAGTAGCAATTAAAAAATATTAGTTACGCGGGTTATAATGTACAGGAAGTATGTGAAAAGTAATAAATTAAAAAAAATGTGCTACTAATTTGAAAAAAAAATCCAAAAATCCCCATCTCAAAAGATTTTCCCACATATCTATTTTTTTTAGCTATTATATATATTTATTTAATATTTGTTAAACTTATTTTCTATTAACTTATTTTTATACCCGAGCGCACTTGTGCACAAGGGTATTATAACTTTGTTCACATAACGGTTGTTTGTAACAGGCAAAACGAATCGAGATAGATATAGACAAATGTATACATAAATGATCAGAATGAAAAGANGGTATGTGCACTTCATTCGGGCGTAGGACGGATCGTATTGAAAATGGGCAAAATCGGACAATAACCACGCCTACCTCCCGTATAACGGTAATTTCCAGAAATACGAAAACTGCGATATTTTAGTAACTACTGAAGATTATTCACTCAAAACTGGATAGGATAAAATTTTGGAAAATGGGCGTGGCACCGCCCACTTATGATCACATATATGTATATCGGTAACCGTTCTACCAATTTGTACCAAACTCGGTGTGGTTATTGT
>NW_016157246.1:162177-200315 GCF_001687245.7 Rhagoletis zephyria
TTTTCATATAACGGCAAATTTCAGAAATGCTTGAAACTTCAATATTTCGAAATTTAAGGACGCTAATTTACTCAAAATTGATACACACCGGCTTACCTTGTAGCGGTACCTGCGCCGGGTATTTAATGTTCGGCTCCGCCCGAACTTAGACTTTCTTACTTGTTTAAACTACGTTTCTTTGGAATGGACAACATGTTTTTGTAGTATGGGATTAATCTCTTTAGCCAATGCTTTGTATTCTAAGTGGAAAATAGCTGTGAAAAAAATCAAATTTGTATAACTGATCCCCAGTTTCACCAATCAATTTTAAAATTTAACAGACTGTTAAAATTTTAAATTACAGATATTCCCAACAAAATTGTGTAATTTTAAATTTTACCGGACATGAATCTACCAAATACAAATATTAGATTCTTGCTTTTTATTATTTACTATCATAGATACATTTCACCGCTTTTGAATTATTGGACCCCTCATGAACTTATAGGATTGGCAAAATGTTTGTGTTTAATTACATGATAACTCAGTATTTTGTCACTAAAAGCAGTCAAAAATGATTCAGGAAGACTATCAAACAACTAGTGAACCCGCATGGCGTTGAAACGCCAAAACTGAATTTAGCTTTTTTAACAGGTTGAAACCACAAAGAATTTTTCAAATGATTCATGTAAAGACATTTCTGAGTGAAGAGAGGTGTCGCATGGTGTCGATTTTTCTTTTAATAACATTTCCAATTACTCTATACAGCTGAAAAGTCATAACTTTAAAAAATAAAAACCTTATTGCACATCTATGTACAGTCCCAGTTATTTAATTTGAGTTCCCAATATGGAAATTCGAAATAACGGTGAAGAGTATTACCAAACTAAAGTTTTCCTTAAACTCTTTCGTTTCTCACTAATATTTCGATATTTTATTTAACTTGTAAAAGTAAAACATCGACTTTTTAAATAGGTGGCTATCTTTAAAATATTTTTAGATAATTTTCTGGTCGTGTATTGTGATACATATTTCAATTAACTGATGAATTATATTGAATTTAATTTTTCTAACACAGATTCCTAAATGCAGATAAGAAATAAATTATTTTAAACTCATTTCGATCGATACCCATATTTTGACAATCTATCTAACTTACTAAATAATTTAATTCAATTTTTCCAACAGGTGGCAACTAAAAAGAATGCTAACGTCCAAACTAAAGATTTCTAAACACTCGTTCGTTTGATACCCAGATATTAAAATTATATATAAATCGTACATAATTAAACTCGATTCGACTTTCAGAACAAGAACAGAAATATCTTTCGTATGACATTTGTATAAATCTTTCAAGTAACTGATGAACTAAGATGAATTTTATTTTTTAAGCATGTGGCAACCCTGGCAAATATAGCTCAGAAACATATATGTAATACTTCTATATTGGCAGTAAGCTAACTTCTCAATGTGTAAGCATTCCGAAATCAAAGCGAGACAGTCTAGAACCGTTTTTGTCAATGTATTGTGTACTTGAGTGCCGTTTTTGTATATGTGTTGTGTACATGTTTATTTATAAACGTATGTGTTCCCTTTCTTTCGTACGTGTTTATTGATATATCTGTACTGTAGTGTTTTCGGACGGTACTAGCTCTTACTGCCAATAGAGGAGTATTACATATATGCTCAGAAATAAAGAGTTTTAACCCCATTTCGATTGACAACCATCCTTTTGTAATTCATTTAAGTTATTAAAAAATTTGAATTTAACCTCTTCAACTGATGGCAACTCAGACACATCAAAAATATTGTAAATTGTCAAAAAAAAATATTTTTTAAAACTCTATAATTTGACAACCAATTTTATTATTTCATATAACTTGGGGTATAAATTAATTAAATTCAACTTTTTAAATAGCTGGTAACCCTCTTCAAAATAATTTCAAACCTGATAACTTACTTACTTACCTAACTTCTTTGAAATGGGGTGAAATAACACAAACTGCAATAACGCAAATTTGTGTTATTCCCTAATTGAATGTGAAATAACACACATTTGCTTTATTTCATTTCTCGTTGAGCAATAAGACCAACTTTTAAACTTCACCATTGAGTAATAAAGAAAAATAGTGCACATATGTAGGTACATTTGACAAAAAGTAGTACATGAACAAGTTAAATGGACGGATTTGTAAGTATACAATTTTGAAGGTACCCAGCGTCGCGGCGGTCCGCGGGGCGTACCCCGCCCCCGCCCCCTCGCCTCCTTTCGCAATTATGCACTGGTGGCATTATAACCGTTTAGAAAAAAGAAAAATATTAAAATAACACTAGTTCACTTCTGAAACTGCTTTTTAATGTCCAAGTAATGGGAGTTATTGTTTATGGTGTTATCGCATGCATCCCACCCATAGTGGAATTTACCAGGTGCCCCTGCCTTATTTGAAAATTTGCCTATAAAATGTGACTATAAGGCAGCCGAATGTCAAAAATAAAGCGAGAAAGCCGTTTTATTACATCATCTGTTTATTGCGACATCGTTTCATGCAAACATTTTAAGGTTTTCCAGCAATGTTTTTAACATATTAACAAGTAAGAAATTCTAAGTTCGGGCGAAGCCGAACATTAAATACCCGGCGCAATTATTAAATATATATATTTTTCAACTTTCCGAAGGCTACCGGTACATGCATCGGCGTAGCCAGAATGAAATTTAGGGGAGGGCTCGACCCTATTAAGCTGGCTTTCAGGGTACTATTTTATATATATATATAAGGAAAATTTGAAAGTTAGGGGGGGCTCGAGCACCCCCTGCCCCTACCTGGCTACGCCCATGGGTACATGGTAACCCGGAGTGTATAAATTTTTAGTAAATTAGCGTCCTTAAATTTCGAAATATTGAAGTTTCAAGCATTTCTGAAATTTGCCGTTATATGAAAAGTGGTCGTAATTTTAATCTGATTCCAATAATTTTCAACGTTTTGCTTCTATGTGGCAAGCACAATAATCATACCGAGTTTGGTACAAATTGATAGAACGGTTACAGAGATACATATATGTGGTCATAAGTGGGCGGTGCCACGCCCATATACCAAAATTTTATCCTAAACGTATTTCTTGATAAAGAGGTGTTGCAAGGTTCAATTTTGAATAAATTAGTTTTAATATTTACCTAAATTACCGTTATATGGGATGTGTGCGTGGTTATTGCTCGATTTGAAAAATTTTCGGCCATTTCGTATGTTATATTAAGGCCAATAACTGTGCCAAATTTGGAAGAAATTGGTGCAGCGGTTACCAAGATATACACATGTAACCATAAGTGGGCGTGACTACGCCCATTTTCCAAAAATCTATAATATTCTTATTTTTCGTCTAAAACTCATTGTAAATATCAATTTTGAGTGAATTATCTTTAGTAGTTACTAAAATATCCCAGTTTTCGTATTTCTGAAAATTACCGTTATATGGGAGGGAGGTGTGGTCATTGTCCGATTTCGCCCATTTTCAATACCATCCGTCCTACGCCCAAAAGAAGTCCACGTACCAAGTTTCGTTAAGATATCTTAATTTTTACTCGAGTTATCGTGTGCACAGACGGACGGACGGACAGACAGTCACCGCTTAATCGATTTCTCTTTTCATTCTGATCATTTATGTATACATTTGTCTATATCTATCTCGATTCGTTTTGCCTGTTACAAACAACCGTTATGTGAACAAAGTTATAATACCCTTGTGCACAAGTGCGCTCGGGTATAAAAATGGAAATTGTTGCAACTTTCTTTCTTAGTAAATTGGTTTGCTTCTCGAAGCATTGATTCATCCTGTGCCAGGCCCAGAAATCAGCGGTTGTGCTGCTGAGTTGGGCGAGCGTTCCAAAAGCTGCTATTCAATCGCTGGTTTTGTATGGAAAAAGGTTTCACATGCAAATAGATTTTAACAATTTATAATTTTTTTGAGAAGAAGTTAAAAATATTTGACATTTTCGAAAAAAAATAATTTGAAAAAAATCAAATCAGCTACTATACTGATACTACCTGTTCAATGTGCCTTGGTTTAATTGTATTTTTGGAATAAACAAAATTCTTTTTCCTTCTGTCAGTAAGCTGTTTTTTGTTACAAATAATATAAATAAGCAATAAGAAATAAGGCAAAATTTATTTAAAAGTGAAATAAAGCAAATTTTGCGTTATTGCCGTTTGTGTTAATAAATTGAGCACACTTCTATTCTTTTACGAAATTTCGGAAGAAAAGCGGTAAAGGAATGAAAATAATGCTGCTATTTGAAGAATTTCTTGCAGGATTTTTTTTAGAAATTTCTTTACCTTTCGTTCAGAAATTTCTTTTCGAGTTCGTGTCAACCACTTCATATAATTTTCTTTGAAATGAGATACTCCTAAGAATTTCGGGAACTTTGGTTTGCAGGGTAGGCATGTTCGGGCGTATACATATGTAGGTATGTATGTCTGCATTTAAATAGATATGTACATTAGACTGCATCACTCCCGATACAAAAAAAAGTCGGTACTATTTTTCCATTGGAATTATAAAATCTATTATATTTTAAGACGTCCACCAAAATATTTCGGAAATATATTAAGATTTAAGTGAGCTGGACCGATTTGAAAATACCTCCAAAAATGGAGTTTTTTATGAATAAAAATAGTTTCTTAAAGATTTTTTTTGAAAAAATCCCCTCAAATGACAAAACGGTTTAAGCTTAAAATATTTGCATAAAAATATTTAAAAAAAATTAAAAAAAAAATTTTGAACGGAATCGTAATGATGAGATTTTTGATGCTGTTTTTTAACTTTTTTTCAAAGATTGGTAGAGGAAAAACTTGAATAACTGAACCTTAAGAAATAAAAACAGTATGAAAATACCTTTCTACTGAGATCCCATAATTCTAATTCAGAATAGTTTTGGCCCAAATAT
The DNA here is from genome assembly GCF_001687245.7 of Rhagoletis zephyria. NCBI lineage: Eukaryota > Metazoa > Arthropoda > Insecta > Diptera > Tephritidae > Rhagoletis > Rhagoletis zephyria. The sequence goes on from NW_016157246.1 coordinate 167,096, forward strand.
TCTAGTTTTTCATAAAACAATTTTTGAAAAAAGTAAAAAAACAGCATCAAAAATCTCATTCTTACGATTCCGTTGAAAAGATTTTTAAATATTTTTATGCAGATTTTTTAAGCTTAATCTAATTTGTCATCTGAGGGGATCTTTTTCAAAAAGTTCTTTAAGAAACTATTTTTATTCATAAAAAACTTCATTTTTGGAGGTATTTTTAAATCGGTCCAGCTCGCTTAAATCTTAATATTTTTCCGAAATATTTTGGTCGACGTCTTAAAATATAATAAATTTTGTAATCCCGGCGGAAAAACTGCAACTTTTTTTGGTGATGCAGTCTAATATACATGTATACAAAATCACATTTCATACAAAAATATGACGGGAGCACCTCCTCATGCACCTCAACGCTAAAAACTCCCTGCCAATCTGCTTGTTCGGTTGTGCACCACATCCCCAAGTCCAGAGAAAAATGAATTATGATTATTGCCATGTAAAAGAGCAGGCAAGATGTCAAAGTGACATCTTTTAATATATGATTATGCCTTTGAGTACTCGAAATCTGATATGTGCGCTCGCTCGTGATGTCGCTACCCTCACAGTTCCCTGCGAATTTCCCACACAAACATGTACCTATGTGTGTATGTATGTACACAGAGTTTTACAGATTTATGAATACAAAGCAAATGTATGTGCATACACACGTTCTTACAGTAAATCGAGCTAACTCAGAACTAGCGCAGAACTAGCTCTTTAAGAGGCGGTACTGGTTCTCGATCTATCCCAACGCAATGCTTTCAACTCTCTTTTTAGATTGCGATGTCCTACGAAGTGGAAATTTCTACCTCTGCTGAACTTAGGGTTGCCAGACGTACTGCTTTTGGGAGTAAACGTACTCCTTTTTATCGTAATGTACTCCCTTGTACTCCCAAAAAAAAAAATATCTGGAAATGTACTCCTTTCTTAGTTTTGTACTTCTTTTGTACTCCTTGTTCCAGCTATTAATATTTTATCATATACAGGGCGTAAAATAATAACTGTTGCACAGGTTTTATTGAAAAATAAAAGGGAACTTTATAGATTTTGCGAAAAAAGTAGTTTATTGTTAATTATCCACAGATTTTACTTAAATTTTAATAATAAGTTTTTAAATTTTAACCTTCATTTGCGATTACCAGCGGTCAACGCTTTGAGAGAAAAGCTCAAGCGGCACGCAAGTCTTCGTCGGTTACTTTATTACATATCGTCACTAGACACGGCGAAAAAAGACGCATAAAAAACTTCAGCGTCAAAGACTCTTAACATACTTCGCCGAAGTTTTTCATAAGCATCTTTTTTCGCAAAATTTTTATATGCGCCTTTTTCCGCCGTCAAAACACTAGCGCGCCTTTATTCGTGTGTAGTGACGATATCTTCTGTAACCATAGGCTAATTTCCTCCATTTGGCTCCTTTATACTCCGTCTTTTGTCCAACATAAGACCTCATACTCAGCAATCGAAAAGACTCGGAACTGGTGACTAGGAGGCCATTCATTTGACCAACCCTATACCTATACAGTTTTCTTTTTTTTATACAAAATCTAAGAAAAAATACACCTGAAAAAAGCATGTACTTATCTCCCAAAGCTGGCAATTGGAAATAAGGATTAAAGTTTTAAAACTAATTAATAAAATTAAAGTAAACTATTTATAAAGTTAGCAAAAAATACTTTTCTTCGCAAAATCTTTAAAGGACTCTTTTATTTTTCGAAAAACCTTTGCGACAGTTATTATTTTACGCCCTGTACTTTGCCATTCATATTGTGGCAAACACTACTTAGTAAGTAAAGTTAAGTGTGAAAGTGAAAAGGTGTAAGCATGGTCGTAGGCAGGTAGGTGCAGGGCGCTGGGGTATAAAAATCAGAAAAATTTTAAATTATAAAATAAAAAAATTGCCATACATTCAGGAATAGCCTGGAATTCTTTTGTAGAATTTAGTTATTTATTTTTAACATTTATTGTTGCTTTGAAAAAGAGTTCTGTGATATCCGTGCTTGTTTGTACCTAAATAATGGTAATTTGTAACAATAAATTGCACAAAAAAATTAAAACAAAAATTGTACTCCTTTTTAAGTTCGGTACTGCTTTTTTTCTATCGAAAATAGAAATGTACTCCTTTCTCCGTTTCAGAATCTGGCAACCCTAGCTGAACTTTCGAACTAGTTCTGAACTGGTTACATTTTCGACAGTTCTGGGCCAATACCTTTTTTTTGAGAAAAAATTTGAAAACTAGATTAATGGATATTTTTTCTTATCTGACCTGTTTCCATTTTGGACAGATCTGCGACAATAAGTATTTTATGAAAAAACGTTGATAAATCGATTTTTTAATATTTCAAAATTTTTTCTGTTCTTTTACATAGTGCATTTTAGTTAATTTTTTTGCTCTTTTATTTTATTTGTATTAAATTTGAAAATTTTTTCTTCAATTTTTAAGCGGCACTCCACAATTTAAATTTATTAAATCTGAAAATCACAACTGCCTACACCGCGATTTGAACTCGCGACCAACGATATTAGAGTCGGAGGTCTTCCCGCTGAGCTATTTTAGTATTGTACGAGAAGTGAGAATTTGTGCATTTACTTCTCAACAGAGCGCAACTAGCACACCAAAAGTTTCAACTGTCCCTCTCTGCAGCCATTTTGCACTAGTTCAGAGATAGTTCTGAAATGTATAGGGCGGAACTAGCGCTTTAACAGGCTGTCTATAAATTTTACTGCAGGGTATGTACACCAATTTGTATGCATGTAAGGCTATGTAAGTTCTACAACTTGCCACATCGGCTCCTGATACTGTGCTGCCGTAGTAGCTGCTGTTGTGTGGTTTCTGCTGTTTCTGGTGACATCCAATCGCCCGTCAAGCGTGAAAACAGCAGCGGAGCATCGGAGCAACAAAGTTCTGCGGGGAGGTTGAGTGACTCTAATCTGGTCTGGCCCGTTCTGTCTACAATTGCGGTGTTGAGCTGTTGTAGTGGTCGTGTACAAGTGCCACTTCGGGTTTTCTGGTTTGCTTGATGCGGAACGTAGGGGCGGACAGATATCTGATACAAAATATGTACATATGTGGCTGATATGTTGCGTTCTAGAACAGTAAAACACGAATTTGTCTTTTTAAAGTACGGCGTCAACACCATGCGACACCATACAGTTTTCGGATGGATACTTGTGTTTGCTGGCTCGAAACTAGATTGGCCAATCGGAAGCATCTACATAACTAGATGTTATTTTCATCTTACATACATATGTATGTACGTACTCATAACTGCAAGCTAAATCCATGTGTACATACCTATTTATATGCATATGTAAGTATGTACACATGTATGGGCATAGTGCTGAATTTTGTTAAAATGAGGAAGATACAATTTTATATTAGTCGTCTACGCAGTCTATTCCGTCAACATCTTTATGTAATGTTTACATAATGAAATTGATGATTAAAAATTCGTTTAAAAATTTGTATATTTGCGTTATATGAGTACCTAGTTCTGATGCCGTATTCCTCGGACTTCATTTAGAAAACTGTAAAAAAAAAGAATTTGCTCAGAGGGAAAGAGTAATACTAAAATGTATGGGATCGCTTTCTGGAAAAATGGTAACATCTGACCACCACACAAGCTCCAAATTTTTCTAACAAAATTTCGCTTAACACATGTAAATAATAAAATAACACTCACAAATTCAAGCACGGTATATTTTGCTTTGCTGGCTTTATGCTTAAGTGCACATTTAAGATACCTACCCTAAAATGCGCAACAGCGGCATTATTTTTAACATTTAAAAGGAATCTGCTCCGATAGATGCATTCAACTTACTTGCACATTAGCGATACCTACCTTAAAAATTGTGCAACTATTATCAATTATCTAAGAATGTATTACTTTTACCTGCACTGGTTCTCCACTTACCCTAATTTTACAAGCTTTTATTTATTTTGCTCATCTCGCAGAACAATGATAATGGCTATCATTTTATATAGTTATATAGATAATTAGATACCATTTGGCAAAAATTTCGTTTCCAGTAATTTCTCCGTGGTAAGTGCTCCTCCGTTATTTGGTTTCATTAGGATTCGGATAGCTTCCTCATTGAAGTAGTAAAGAAAATTCGCTTAAGTGCTTTTTTCGTTTAAGCGCACACGCTTTTCGTGCAAAGAAGGATGGGCAGCTAAGCAAAATGTCCTTGATTAGAAATCACTAATGTACATACATATTTACAGTGGCGCAGATATGGTGGAGCGTCATGTGCGCCTGACGCGCGACCTTTTACAATTGTCCTACAGAGGGCAGAATCATGGAGGATCATTACTATACCAAATGCTAACATTTGATTTTTATTCTGCTTGCATTTCAGGATTTTTTTGACGTGGTCTAATGTTCATACATATGTACGTACTTTAATGCATTTTTATCTATTCTTTAAGATCTCACTTGTATGCATGTATAAATATGAATTTACTCTGAACATTGTACAAAGATTTTCAAAACGTTACAAATACATACATACTTAATTTGTTTTATTAATACAAGCAGTTGTGTATGCAAGTTTTTTCATAACAGCGGTGGCTTTATTAAGCGGCTTTTTTTTATATAAGCGCCAAATGTTTCATTAAACAGGGTTTTCGTATAAGCCCCAAACGTTCTATTAACCGGGATATTTACAAATGACTTCCCCGGATAAAGTGTCTGAATTTCGCACCTTTTGCTCGGCTCTCATATCCAAAAATTACTGTACCACTTACTTTCCAACTCTGCCTTGATCACTGGATCACTGGATTGTTAACTCTCTAATGCCCGAATTAAATTGGGAGTGGTTAAATATTCTTTTAGGAGAGATTCATATGTGTTGTCGGCCGCTGTGGTGTAGTGGTAAGTAGTGCGCGCTTCCACTCCGCAACGCCTGGGTTCAAGCCCTGGTCAAAGCAACATCGCAAAAAATACAGAAAAANTAAAATTCTTAATTTGCCCTTGAGAGGGGATATTTGTGATCAAAATTTAATTGGCTAACAAAAAAATTGTTTCCAGCAATCCCGGGAGTTAAATCGACTAATCCCGGGATATTCGGGACTTAAAAAAGACCGGGATCCCGGGATTGACNGTTAGACATACATAACCCAAATGATAACTGACAAAAATTTCAAAGGCCTCGGTGCCGTGGTTCGTTAGTTACAGGATGTTGCCTATAGGTACGGTTCAAAATGAAGGACAATTTTTCAAAAATATGCCTACTAGGGATGTCAATTTTCGGGGTTTTGTCGACCCCGGGATTTTCGGGATNATTCTAAATTTTTAATACATTTTAAACTTTAAAAATGAATCACGTTTTCTTCATCGATATTAATCTTTTTTTACATGAATATTTATAAAAGTATAGTAAAACATATTANAATTCAGGCAAAAGTGCAACACATCTGTGATGATCCTATTATAGTATTTTAAATCAGATTGATATAAAAAAAAAGTACAATTTATTGTAATTCATTTACATATTTACTAAGGCGATAAATCAGTTTTTTCAATCAACAAAAAACAAACATAAAATTTGACAAACATATATGTATGTATGTACATATCCTCATTAATTTATAACATAGTNCTGCCCTTTACAGAAATATATGGATAATTTGTGCAGATTGCGCTCCATAGCATCTACATTTCTAATCCGATTTTCATTGTCTTTGGCTCAAAATTTACTGTAGTGATATATCTTCTTTATCGAATTTTTAAAATAATGAAAAAAAGATAATCAAGTGAAACTGCGTATTTGATTGAAAATCTCACTTTTTTCAACTTGNGGGTATGTGCAATTTTGAAGTTGCGAAAACATCCCGTTGACATTTTACATTTTTTTTTGCTACAAAAAAATTCGTTATAAGGAAGAAAATGCCCAACANGATAATCAAGTGAAACTGCGTATTTGATTGAAAATCTCACTTTTTTCAACTTGCAACTAGTCGCCTGTAGCACTAATAATATTCATTGAAGTCGCCACAAGTTATATAATTTGGAAAGAGGCACATCGAGCTGTACGTTGATTGGGAGATTTTTTCATGAGATATTGAAGAAAAGCTACGAAAAGTACCAGAAAACACTGAAAAAATTCATCCATTGTCCGATAATTTTAAAATAACGAATAAAATGCGGGACAAATGCAGGACACTTGGAAAAAATCAGTACATTTCAGGTTTTTCAGGTTTGAAAAACTACGCAGGACCGACCTTTGAAAAACAGTACGGTCCTGCAAAAAACAGAACGGATGGTCACCGTACCTATAGGCCACATTGGGCACTGGAGGTGAATTTAGAAAAACATATATTTTTTTATGCATTTTTTATTCAAATTTAAGAGAAGACACAAAACAATTTTTTGGGGGATTACAGCACAAATAAATATTGAATTTGCTGCATTTAGAGCGCGGATATTCAGTGTGACATAACTTATATCTGCCTTTTGCACCCCATTCTACCCTGTGACCAATATTGTCAAATATAGATTTTGCAGGTTCTGCGACATACGCTCCTTATGCACCAGTATACTATGCGCAAATATGTACCATTTATTTGAGCGGTGGTTGATTTTGTGAAATTCTAGCATCGGCAAGATCAACCCCTCCTATATGTTTGTTATAGTATTCGACTATACCTGGACGAGATATGTTCATGAACTTATTTTCTATTCGGCACCATCTCATGCACTCACTCGTAGGGTTCTTACCTGTATAGTTATAAACCGGTTGCACACTCTTATTGTAAGCAATCAAGTTGTGCGCTGGCTCAAATTTAAAGTCACTTGACCCACATCCTCGTTTTTACAGCTCGTTCCACTGCTTAGTGCATAATTTTTAAATCGACTGCTTCGGATCGTACCAACGGATAATAACCTCTTTTTCTTAGAGCAATCATGAAGCTTATTGACGTAAACCAAATTTCAAAAAATAATTTCAAATTTTGGTTCATAGAAATATTTAATGCTAATTATAAAACAATGTCTGGGGATATTTCCCAATTAAAAGATTTGCAGGATACACCAGCCGTAGTGAACATTTTGAAACTCCACTCGTGGGGCTTATTTGGCAGATATTGTTTCAAACTATGCTGACATAATAAAAAATATATTTTTGCATTAGGACCAATTCCATCTCAAATCATGCAAGCCGACTGCACCTATCTCTCCGATTCACGGAGGTGGTTTTTACAAATGCAAAAGTTGTGTTATGACGTTTAAACTTTTTGTTTTGTTTTAATGCAGCATTAAAGACAAATATATACGAACATTTTTGGGAATGTTTCAGGTTTAGACAACAAGTAGTTCTAAAGTTATAACAATATTATGGTGACACCAACAAGCGGGCGCTCGTCTCTAGATGACAAATATTTTTACATAGCACTTGTACAAGTAGTTTTGGAAGTAATATTAAGTGAAATGTTGAAATGCATGAATTTATCAGTGTACTATAACTTATTAAAGCTTTACATACCTATATATGTATGCATATCGTCGCTTAAAGTGCAAAACCGCGTATCAACAAAATGCAAATCCGCGTATCAGCAAAATGCATAACCGCGTATGCGAAGTTGTAGAAACTATTTTCTAGAGCGCAAAAACACTCATATTTCAAAATGGTTCTCTTTTTTATAAAGCAATCGCATTTCTGGCTAGTGTATTTCAGGACAGATGGATAAGGATTGAGCCAAGAGCTTGTGTGAGAGAATCCAATTTTTGCCAGCCAATGTCAGTTACGCGGTTTTGCAGAATGCCGATACGCGGTTTTGTACTTTCAACGACGATATATATAATAACACACATAGTCAAAATAGTTATTCCTACAGTGATTGTTTTACAATATTCACAATGTTTCTAATTTTTCGTTATTTTTTCACGAAACTACTGTTCATATTTTAACAAAAACCATATAGATGAAATTTTCAAACTTTTTGCAAAACTTAAAAAAAAATTATACAAATTTTCATCGAAATTTTGAATGACAGTGTTTAGAAAAAACTTAGTATGCAGAGTTGTAGCTCATTTAATCTCAGTTAATAAATCGCAAGCTTCAAGTCGCTTTAAATTACCTTTGATTTTTTAGAATTTTTTCTCAAGGGTGTTACATATTTTCTTCCATTAGCAAAATCATATCTGCGCAGCCGCAAAGGGCTCTGAAGGTGTCTTGCAATTGGCTGGATTCTATTTATGCCAACTGCGTGAGGACCGGTTACATCCCCAAGGCTTGCGTTCATCCCAAAGGCCGGAAAAGGCTCTCATGTTTCCCCTAGGGATTTGAGGCCTATAAGTATGTGTTTGTTTCTGCTAAAAAACGCTAGAGACTGATAGACTTGTACATAAGAAACGCGATTCCTCGTGACTGTCACTCAAGAGCTCAACGTAGTTATTGCAAGAAAATGTAAGTGAAAACCGCCCTGCACACATTGGCAAAGAGGTTAGAGGAAGCATTCGTGCATAAAGATTATGCAGTAACGGCTTTTTTCGATATCGAGGGGGCCTTCAACAATGAAACTCCAGAGGGAATAGTCAAATATATTTATTCATACTCTGGGGGTTGAAACGAACCTATTAAGGCTTACTTCATGACGAAACTGTCGCGGCGAGTGGGATGCGCCAGCACTCTGCGCAGAGTCAATAGGGGTACTCCACAAGGTGGTGAACTGGAAAAAGTGGGCTGTCGGGTACGCGCCTATGTAGATGATGTGGAACTTTTTGTTAAGGGGCGATTTTATAGACCCTTTTTGATCTGGCTCAAGGTTACCTGAACCAGGTAACTAGGTGGGCTATCCACGGTGGCATTCGTGGAAGCCTAATATTGAGGAAAGCATACGGAAGGGGTCGGTTGCCTTGTACTGCTCTAGGGGAGCTATGGGTAAAAGGTGAGGTATCTCGCCCAAGTTAATTCATTAGCTATAGGAAACCAGATTCAGGCCTATCTTGTTTCATGGAGCCCTTGTCTGGTGGAACTCACTAGAGAAGGCTGCACTTGTAAAACAGGAATTAGTGTAGCATTAGGAATCAAATCTACCCTGGTGCTTAACGTCATGTTGAATACGGCGGATATTGTAGACAGAATTGTCGCAGCACTCATCGTTACCCCTTAAATGGGCCGAATACCACGTTACCTCTCAAAGACTAGTGATGGAGGTTCTGAGAGGCCATTGCGCGATTGGTATTCACGCGGTAAGAATAGGAATTTCTACTAATCCCTTTTGTATCAGCTGTCAAGAGGAAGATGAAGTCGAATCATCTGCACGCTTTCTTTTAGACTGTCAAACTTTCGCGAGGCTAAGATGGAAATTTCGTAATCGGCTTGCGGCGTTAACCTAACCAAACCTAACCTGTAATTCTTTGGGCTATGAAATAGTTGGTCACATTACCCATTCCATATGCCTTTGTGAGTTTTAATTTTGACAGCGGTTAACTGACGACCGCTTTACATGGGTACAATCTAGACAGGGAAAAAGCTGGATTATTTTCATTGGAAAAGCGTAGTTGTAAAAAGGCCGTTAGAGAATCCAGATACGGTTTTATTATAGACGGTCGCCAGTACTCATTTTCATTGACCTATGGGGGTTACATCTGTTTTTGTGTATACGTACCAAATGTGGTAGTGAAATTTGTTTGACACCCATGTTTTAATATTTCATACGGTAACTTCTGTATAACTTAAATAAGTTCAGCTTTTTAAACATATGGCAAAATATTAAATATTAAAAATATTTTCAAACTAAAACCTTATTAAACCTTTTTCGTGTGACACCCAAATATACGTATTTAAATTATCTGATTCCCTTGAATCAAGTTGCATTTAAATTTTAAAACTGCTGGCAACTCTGCTACATATGTAAACAGGCGCAACCTTCTTCAAATTATTTTCAAACAAAAACGTCTGACACTCATATTGCGATACATATTTATGTCATCTGATTCCCTTAATTCAAGATAGAATTTCAAAACATATCGGGATACATATTTCAGTTTTCTAATCGCCTTAATTGAAGATCGAATTGGATTTTTTAAATGGGTGGCAACGCTCCCACAACCAATTTAGAAACAAGGTTCCTTCAAGGTCATTTTCATTGATATCCATATCATAGTAATTCGTTTAACCTATTGCATAGTATATTGAATTTAACTTTGCCAACAGGGGGAAACCGTGTTTAAAATAATTTCAAACTAAAACCTTTTTAATCGTTTTTTATCTGACACCCGTATTGCGATATATATTTAAATTATCTAATTAATTCAATTAAAGTTGAACTAAGTTTTCAAAGCAAATGGCGACTCTCCCACATGTAGTTTAAAATACAGATTTTTCAAAGCTTTTTTGATTGATATTCATATTGTAGTAACTCATTTTATCTATTTCATGCATTCAATGTATCTTTGTAAATAGGTGGCAACCCTCCTACATATAATGAAGAAACAAAGCCTTTTCAAATCCATTCCGATCGTACCCATATTGCAATAATTGATTAAACTTACAAATAATTTGTATTTAATTATTTTTCAAGTGGCAACCCTTTCCAAAAAAAAAAAAACGTTATTGCACATAGGCCAAGGCATTTAATTTGATATCTCGTTTTTTAAAATCGAACTAATAAAAATTAATTAATTAATCATGAAATGGTATTATAACTTTGGTTCGATGTTTGTAAGTACCAGAATAAGAAGAGATAGACCCATTAAAATGTATACTTAAATGATCAGAACGGCGAGCTGAGTTGATTTAGCCATGTCCGCCTGTCCGTCTGTCTGTCTGTCTGTCCGTCTGTTTGTATGCAGTCTAGTCTCTCAGTTTTCGAGATATCCGGATCAAATTTGGTAGGTGGGTGTATTTTTATAATGTATTAATCATTTGTCGGAACCGGAAGAATCGGACCACTATAACATATAGCTCCCATACAACTGATTGTTCAGATATGAGATTTTTCGTTATAACTTCTCCATTTATGCAGCTACGAACATGAAATTTTGCAGTACTTGCACCCATTATCAACAGAATACTTACAGTGAAAATTACAAAGATCGGGTCACTATAACCTATAGCTCCCATACAACTGATTGTTCAGATATAAGATTTTTCGTTATAACTCCTCCATTTATGTAGCTAGACACATGAAATTTTGCACTGTTATCACTTATTATCAAAAGAATACTTTCAGTGAAAATGGCGAAGATCGGGTCGCTACAACCTATATCCACCATACAACTGATTGTTCAGATATGAGATTTTTTGCCATAACTTCTTCATTTATACAGCTAGAAACATCAAAATTCGCACCGTTTTCACTCATTACTAACAGAACACTTACAGTGAAAATAAAAAAGATCGGGTCACTATAACATATATCTCCCATACAACTGATTGTTCAGTTATGAAAATTTTCGTTATAACTCCTCCATTTATGCACCTAGGAACATGAAATTTTGCAATACTTCCACTCATTAACAACTGATTGTTCAGTTATGAGAATTTTTGTTATAACTCCTCCATTTATGCACCTAGGAACATGAAATTTTGTAATACTTCCACCCATTAACAACAGAATATACAGTGAAAATAACAAAGATCGGGTCACTTTTACATATAGCTCCCATACAACTGATTGTTCAGATATGCAATTTTTTGTTATAACTACTCCATCTATGCAGCTCGAAACATGAAATTTCGCACTATTTTCACTCATTATCAACAGAAAGTTTACAATAAAATTAACAAAGATCGGGTCACTATAACCTGTTTATTGCCCCAATACAACTGATTGTTCAGATATGGGGTTTTACTGTAAAAATCCATTATTTGGACAGCTAAAACCGATAAATTTCGTAAGTCTACTGAGAAAATCGTCAAAATCTATGCTGTATAATCATAATCTCTTGTAGCACTGATTGTTCAGATACCAGTTTTTGCGATATATATATCTCCTTTATGTAGGAAGCTAAACCCATTAAATTGTGTTACCGGTTTACGTACCGATCACACAGTAGTGAAAATCACTTAGATTGGTGCTATATAAGGTACATATATCTTCCATACCTCTGATTGTTTAGATATGATTTTTTATATATGTATGTATCTCCTCTATCTATGCCTGCTGTGAAAATATAAATTTATTCAAATGCAGTAATCTGTTAAAGTAAAATTTTCAGATGCTCATGAAAGGTATGAAGTCTTCGGCTATGCTCTTACTTGTTTTTTGTTGTTTTGGTGCCGAGTCGTGGGAACAGGACTTTGTTACGAGTCGAGATCTAAAACTATTCAGCTACACAATCAAATTCATCAGCTGATTGGATATGCTAAAAATAGTATTTCAATAATTGAGAGTGAAAATGATAGTTTTCTTTATAGTAAAAATCGAGTACGATATGTCAAATGTGCTGGAATGAGAGGTAAAATCTTAACGAAGAGTGCAGCTTTAGATGTAGATGGCAACACTGTTAAATCGACGGTTTGATTGTCGATATTATTTTTAGACGTAGGCTCCAATGCCTGAGAAGAAAGATTAATTAGTTCCAAGGACTAGGATGGAGGATTTTTTTGAGTAGATTCAATGGCTATCTTTATAGGTGCACTACCAACACACCTATGCGTATTTTCTCGGCTATACTCAGTGTAGAGGGTTGTCGAGACATGTGAAAGACTTAAACAGCACCGATAAATCCTTCCCGATTTCAGAAAAACCCTTTCTGTACTGCTTAAAAATTTAAATAAATCAACTTCGGTTGATCAAAATTTTTGTCAAGATCAGCGAAGACTCTTTGCCTCATTAATAGCGTCTAACACTCTACCGCTCAAACCAGCAAATTTTATATGGGCAATCCCATCACAGAGCCAGCATGACACATAGGAGTCGCTTTTAACGTGGCAATTGGCGTAAATACACGACATATTTAAAATGATATTTATGTATAGGTTTTGGGTCTATATATAAAATATTAGAAGCAAAAAATCCAAAAAAGTTTTGAAAGCGATGTATTAGAAAACCAATAAGCTGTTAAATAGCAATTTGATTGCCATTTAGCAGAGAACTGGAACTGGAAGTTGGAAGATACTTAAATATCTTATTTGCGTCGCATAACAAAAGTATTATTTAATTGAAAAATTACAAATCAAATTGATTTGCTCTACAAATCAAATCAAAAATTTGTATTTCTTATTTGGTTGAAAAATCAAATCACAAATAATTTTTATTTTTTATTTGGTCAACAAACTAAATCATAAGAATAATTTCTTAATTGATAGCGGATTTTAAATCAATAACATGACCGTGACGTTGACGTTGCTTATATCTCTCTATCAACAGCAAATTTGATATGTTTCTACGCACTTCTAACACTTATTTTTCTTCTTGCAGCGATAAGTGTCCGTGTCCAACAGCAACGGAAATTATATGCAAAATAACCCTTTCCCACTGAGAGGACCGCACATCTACAAAAAATAAACCACCTGTTCTGTTTTGTTTGTTATTTTTTCCCTTAAATAGTGACGGTTATTTTGGGACACTTTCAAAGTGTTGACGGTTATTTTCTACCTCTGCCATATAGCGAACAGCATTAAATACGATGTATTTTGGCACTTAATAAACACAACGCAAACAGCTGTGGCAAGGATAAAATAGCAGAAATGACAAAGAGCAAAATCAATGTGTATGAAGCAAAAGACTCGCCACATGCAATTAAGAATCAGTGTTGCCGCGACGTCAAGAAAAAATTTATCGTAGAGAAAAACAAAACATGGATCAAATGCAGTCTTCTACTATCACGGAGAGCGAACGGTTCACTCTCTCGAGGTGTTTACTTTAGACTAGCGTTCATCGGTGTCACCCCACGTGTTTTGGATTTTCTTTCTTCTTTCTTTAAAAGGAACAAATTTTTTTTTTTTCGAATCAGAAAAACAAAACTAAATACCTTTGTGTGTTAAACCATACTAAAACNGGATCAAATGTATCACAAATTGGTTATTTAAGTATCAAAGTATCAAGTTACCGCAGAACTCCACAGGCAAACATCGATGGCCTACCAACTGTCATTTTGACGAGCAATGTGATTGCAAGTTTTTGTGTGTGGGCACTTTGATGTCTTGAAATAAGCATTTGCCGCATGACGCCACCAGACAACATTCTCTCAATTTCGGTGTTTAAAAACATTTAAATCTTTAAAAAACTTGCTGAATAATTTCCTAAAACGTAATAATNATTAATTAGTTCCAAGGACTAGGATGGAGGATTTTTTTGAGTAGATTCAATGGCTATCTTTATAGGTGCACTACCAACACACCTATGCGTATTTTCTCGGCTATACTCAGTGTAGAGGGTTGTCGAGACATGTGAAAGACTTAAACAGCACCGATAAATCCTTCCCGATTTCAGAAAAACCCTTTCTGTACTGCTTAAAAATTTAAATAAATCAACTTCGGTTGATCAAAATTTTTGTCAAGATCAGCGAAGACTCTTTGCCTCATTAATAGCGTCTAACACTCTACCGCTCAAACCAGCAAATTTTATATGGGCAATCCCATCACAGAGCCAGCATGACACATAGGAGTCGCTTTTAACGTGGCAATTGGCGTAAATACACGACATATTTAAAATGATATTTATGTATAGGTTTTGGGTCTATATATAAAATATTAGAAGCAAAAAATCCAAAAAAGTTTTGAAAGCGATGTATTAGAAAACCAATAAGCTGTTAAATAGCAATTTGATTGCCATTTAGCAGAGAACTGGAACTGGAAGTTGGAAGATACTTAAATATCTTATTTGCGTCGCATAACAAAAGTATTATTTAATTGAAAAATTACAAATCAAATTGATTTGCTCTACAAATCAAATCAAAAATTTGTATTTCTTATTTGGTTGAAAAATCAAATCACAAATAATTTTTATTTTTTATTTGGTCAACAAACTAAATCATAAGAATAATTTCTTAATTGATAGCGGATTTTAAATCAATAACATGACCGTGACGTTGACGTTGCTTATATCTCTCTATCAACAGCAAATTTGATATGTTTCTACGCACTTCTAACACTTATTTTTCTTCTTGCAGCGATAAGTGTCCGTGTCCAACAGCAACGGAAATTATATGCAAAATAACCCTTTCCCACTGAGAGGACCGCACATCTACAAAAAATAAACCACCTGTTCTGTTTTGTTTGTTATTTTTTCCCTTAAATAGTGACGGTTATTTTGGGACACTTTCAAAGTGTTGACGGTTATTTTCTACCTCTGCCATATAGCGAACAGCATTAAATACGATGTATTTTGGCACTTAATAAACACAACGCAAACAGCTGTGGCAAGGATAAAATAGCAGAAATGACAAAGAGCAAAATCAATGTGTATGAAGCAAAAGACTCGCCACATGCAATTAAGAATCAGTGTTGCCGCGACGTCAAGAAAAAATTTATCGTAGAGAAAAACAAAACATGGATCAAATGCAGTCTTCTACTATCACGGAGAGCGAACGGTTCACTCTCTCGAGGTGTTTACTTTAGACTAGCGTTCATCGGTGTCACCCCACGTGTTTTGGATTTTCTTTCTTCTTTCTTTAAAAGGAACAAATTTTTTTTTTTTCGAATCAGNAAAACAAAAAAAATGCTATTTGGTTGCATACCTTTGTTTTTATTATTGTCAATAACCGAAAAATCACGTCTTTCACATTCAAACACATACATACATATAGTGATAATCTATCAAAAAAAAGATGATTGTTTTTAATCTTGTATAAAGACGAACACAAATATTATGTACTAGCAGAGCACCGACCCCGTTCGGGGTAAACAAATAAAATATAAAACAGTAATACAAATATTCAGTTCACCATAATTTAAAGGAGACAAACTATTTTCTTTGTTTACATTAAGGCATCCTTATGAGCCATACTTTTAGCTATATCGTGCTTTAACTAATATATATTGATCATCACTTGTACTACAAACCTTATTCCATTATTAATATTGGGTGGATTAAGGTAACGATAAAATTTCTAAATTAAAATGAGTCTACTATGGTACATTCCGTTTAGCTGCCTATTCGATTAGCTGTTTTAGTATAGCTGCACTTTTCTGGTAGAATGCTTAATTCGGAAGGAGTTTTATTCATTATGAACGAACCTTTTCCGTTTAGCAGCATCGCGGGATTAAAAAACGATTTAATCTTTCCATTTCAAAATAATCTAAAGACGGTAAGGTTTAAAAAAACACAGTTTTAAATATCCCTGTTATCTAATAGATGAATACATATATGTATATCCCTCTTTTACAAACTCATTTATATATACTTTACTCTGAACACCTCCCATAGATACCTATGTCTGAATACCAATTTCAAGCTCATGTGGCTTATGGTCCCAATTTATGGCTGATTAAAAATTCCACGCCTACGGGGTGTGCCACGCCCCCTTTTATAAACTCATTCATATACACCTTACTATAAGCACCTACCATAGATATGTCTGCATTCTAAATTTAAATTTCAAGTGACTTATGGTTTTGAAGTTATAGCTGATAAAATTTTCCACGTCTATGGGGTTTGCCACGCCATCATTTACAAACTTTTTTATATTTATCTCTTTATAAGCTCCTATCATAGCTATACCTGCATACCAAATTTCAAGTTCGTGCGACTGATGGTTCCGAAGTTATATGTGTAGGGTTGCCAGATTTTTTATGCGTGGAATCAGTACATTCGACTTTTTCATGCTAAAAAAGTCAGTACTTTTCAGTACATTTTTATTCAAAGCAAAATTATGAATGTAAGTAACAGAAAATAATTTAAAACCCCTGAGTTCTTGTTTTTAACAATATTTTGGTATATAAATAAAATATAGTTCATAAAAAATGAAAGTGTTATTCATTTTAACATGAGTGTACACATCATTATACACAGGAGCCAATAAATTATTTTATATTTGTGACTTTTTGAATAGCAATAATGAGATCATTCCCAATTGATTTAAGATCCTCTCATACTGTGAAAAACTACCACTTTTTAGGAGTTCATGTATATTTCCTCATGGCTTAAATAATTTTTCAACTACGCAAAAACTGTGAAAGACTAAGAATTCGCTAAAAAGAGTATTTAACTCTATGTCTTCTATGCAAAACTCTTTTACAAAGTCAGTAAATTGAGAAAAAGGAGTTGTAGATTATAGGCAAAAGCCATTCGAATATTGAAATTTATTGTTATTAAACTGAAAGTTATTTTCCATGTATCTAACAACACTCGACCAAAAAAGTCAACCTTCTTTTTAAACAATTTAAGCTCCATCATATTATCGCAACTGGTACGTAACGACCCGGCGATATGCCTATAAAACGATTAATCTTTTTGTTGTATTAATTTCTTGGGCATATCAAACATTATCTAAAACATGTCAACTATAATTAAATTATTATCTTCTTATTTTTCACGGTACAGTTTAAGGAAGTTCCAACGTTATGTAAAAACCCGAAGAAAATACTAAAGTATTTTGTTTGAATAGAAAATTCAGTACAAATCAGTACAAATTTAAAAAAATCAGGACATTAGCGTACTGCTTGAAGAAATGAATAAAATCAGTACAAGAGTTGAAAAATCAGTACTGTACTGATAAAATCAGTACGTCTGGCAACCGTATATACCTGATAAAAAATTCCACGCCTATGGGATGCGCTATGCACCTTTTTACAAACTCGTTTATATATACCCTCCTATAAGCACCTACCATTGATATGTCTGCATAGCAAATTTCTAGTTCGCGGGACTTATGGGTCCGAAGTTATAGCTGATAAAATATTCCACGCATATGGGATGTGCCACGCCCCCTTTTACAAACTCGTTTATATATACCTGCCTATAAGCATCTACCATTGACATGTCTGCATACCAAGTTTGAAGTTCATGTGACCTATAGTCTGGAAGTTATGGCTGATTAAAAAATTTCACTTATTATTTATATATACCCTATTATAGGCACCTGCCATAGAAATAGCTGCATACCAAATTTCAAGTTCATGTGACTTATGGTTCCGAAGTTATGGCTGATTAAAAATTTCCCGCCTATGGAATGTGTCACGCCCCCTTTTCCAAACTCATTTATATATACCCTATTATAGGCACCTGCCATAGAAGTAGCTGCATACCAAATTTCAAGTTCATGTTACTTATGGTTCCGAAGTTATGGCTGATTAAAAATTTCACGGCCCTTGTTGGATCCCAATTTTTTCACCCTATTATAGGCCCAGGTGTCAAGGCAATACTCCGTCAAAATTTTGTTCGATTCTGTCTCTCTGTTTAGACTGAAATCTGGTACATACATACATACATACTTTGACAAATATATTATGTATAGATTTTACAGAAATTTGATTCAAATATATGTACATTAGACTGTATCACTCCCTATACAAAAAAAAATCGGTACTGTTTTTCCACTGGAATTATAAAATCTATTATATCTTAAGACTTTCCCCAAAATATCTCGCAAAAATACTAAGATTTACGTGAGCTGGACCGAATTGAAAATACCTCCAGAATGTGAGCTTTGTATTCATAAAAACAGTTACTTTTAAATATTTTTTGAAAAAATTACCTCAGATGACTAAACAGTTTAAGCTTAAAAAATTTGCATAAACTTATTATAAAAAAGTAAATATTCAAATATTCAAAGTATGAAAGAGGAAGGTAAGATAAACTAGTGTCATTCCATATTGAATTAAGATATGTATGGAAGAAATAAAAAGGGTGAGAAAATACGTTTCCACTAATACCTCATAAGTCTATATCGGTGAAGTTTTGGAGCAGTTATTCAAGTTTTCCTTACACAAATCTTTGAAAAAAGTTAAAAAACAGCATCAAAAATCTCATTATTATGATCCCGTTGATACAAATTTTTAATATTTTTAAGTAGACTTTTTAAGCTTAAGCTATTTTGTCATCTGAGGGGATTTTTTCCAAAAAATCCTTTAAGAAACTATTTTTATTCAAAAAAAAAACTCCATTTTTAGAGGTATTTTCAAACCGGTCCAGCTCACGTAAATCTTAATATTTTTCGAAATATTTTGGTATAAGCCTTAGAATATACTAGATTTTGTAATCCTGCTGGAAAAACCGCAACGTTTTTTGGTTATGCAGTCTAATGTACATATCGTCGTTTAGAGTACAAAACCGCGTATCAACAAAATGCAAAACCGCGTATCAAGAAAATGCAAAACCATGTATGTTAGGTTGCATAAATTATTTTTTAGATAGTAAAAACACTCATATTTCACAATGGTTTTTTTTTTAATAAAGAAATCGTATTTCTCGCTAGTATATTTCATGACGAATGGATAAGGATTGAACCAAGAGCTTGTGTGAGCAAATCCAATTTTTGGCAGCCAATGTCAGTTACGCGGTTTTGCAGAATGACGATACGCGGTTTTGTACTTTAAACGACGATATGTATGTACTTAAATCTATTACTATATATGTACATTCCACGTTAAACTCGTTGGAAATTTTGTCAAAAAGCTGAGACTACCTTCAGTGTCGACTTTATTTTTACTATGAATACGCCCCATCATATTCTCAACAGTTTGTAATGAAATTGTGTTTCTCTTTTCATACTGGATCAATCTTAAATCTGAAAATATACGCCCTGCAGCTACCGAGCTATTTATGAAGCAAGTAAAGTAAACTAAAAATGAATGAAGTCAGCGCTTTATACATAGTTAATTTAAAGCATTTTCCTTTAAGCTTATTTGACCCCAAAATGTTTCAATATTTGCTTTCAAATTTTTAAAGCTGCCACTGCATACCTTCTTCTTCTTATTTGGCACTGTAGCCGCCTATGCGATTTTGGCCGAGTTCAACAAAGCACGCCAGTCGTTTCTTTTCTATGCCAACTGACGCCAATTGGAAATTCCAAGTGAAGCCAAGTCCTTCTCCATCTGGTCTTTCCATCGCAGTGGGGGCCTCCCTCTTCCTCTGCTACCACCAGCGGGTTCCGAGTTGAATACTTTCAGAGCTGAAGCGTCGGTGTCCATTCCAACGACACGGCCAAGCCAGCGGCCAACGTGTAAAGGCCCGTAAACCTTCCCCAAAATCTTTCTCTCGAATACTCCAAGAGCCGCCTCATCGGATGTTGTCATTGTCCATGCTTCTGCGCCATATACCACCATGGGAATGATGAGTGACTTATAGAGTGTGGTTTTCGTACGTCGAGAGAGGACTTTACTCCTGAATTGCCTACTCAGTCCAAAGTGGCACTTGTTGGCAAGAGTGGCTCTGCGTTGTATTTCCATGCTGACGTTATTATCGTTGTTAACGCTGGTTCCTAAGTAAACGAAATTCTCTACTCTTTCGAAATTATAACTGTCAACAGTGACGTGGGTGCCAAGGCGCGAATGTGCTGACTGTTTGTTTGATGATAGGAGATACTTCGTCTTGTCCTCGTTTACCACCAGATCCATTCGCTTTGCTTCCTTATCTAACTTGGAAAAGGCAGAAAAGACTTCGCGGTTCTTGTTACCGATGATGTCGATGTCATTGGCGTACGCCAGCATATGCACGCTCTTGTAGTAAATTGCTCCTGAGCAGTTGAGTTCCTCAACATCAGATTAAAGAAGTCATATGAAAGGGAGTCGCCCTGTCTGAAACCCCGTTTGGTGGCGATCGACTCGGAGAGATCTTTCCCAATTCCGTACCAGTTTGGCGGGGATGCCAAATTCAGACATAGTTAATTTTAGTGCTGCCGAAAGCGGCTTTAAAGTCGACAAATAGGTGATGAGTGTCGATCCTTTTCTCGCGGGTCTTTTCCAAGATTTGACGTATTGTGAATACCTGGTCTATGGTGGATTTGCTAGGTCTGAAGCCACACTGATAAGGTCCAATCAGTCCGTTGAGGGTGGGCTTCAGTCTTTCGCACAATACACTCGATAACCTATGCTAAGAAGGCTGATCCCGCGGTAGTTGGCGCGAATGGCGGGGTCACCTTTCTTGTGGATTGGGCAGAGCACACTTAAATTCCGGTCGTCGGGCATGCGTTCATCTGACCATATTCTGACCAAGAGTTGATGCATGCACCTTATCAACACCTCGCCACCGTACTTTAATAGTTCAGTTGGTAGGCTGTCAGCTCCAGCAGCTTTGTTGTTTTTCAGCCGCGTTCTTAGTATTCGTACCTCGTCATAGTGAGGCGGAGGAACATCGACTCCGTCATCATCGACTGGGTGATCGGGTTCTTCTTCTCCACAACTTTCTGTGCTGCTACCATTCAGTAAGTAATTTAAGTACGTTCTGAACATAGGTAACTAGGTCGCCATTGTTGTTCTTACAGGAGTAAGCCCTGGTCTTGAAACCTTCCGTAAGTCGCCTAATTCTCTGGTAAAATTTTCGGGCATTCTTCCTATTGGCCAGCATTTCAAGCTCTTCGCACTCACGTATTCCGGCCTCTATCTTCTTATTGCGGCAAATACGTCTCCCTTCCCCCTTCAGATCCCTATAGCGGTCCCACATAGCGCGCGTTGCACCCGATCGCAGCGTGGCCCTGTAGGCGGCATCTTTTTTCTATGCAACTTCCTGACACTCCTCATCGTACCAGTTGTTCTTTCGGGCTCGCTGAAATCGGACTACTTCTTCGGCGGCGGTACTTAATGAACGGGAAATGTGGTTCCACTGCTCGCATATGTCGGTTTGTTGAAGAGCGCCACTGCATACCATGGAAGAAAAATAGGTACAATTGTATCTTTTTCCGACGTTTGATGACTTAGAGGTACATTAGGTACAATCGCTGGATTTTAGGTACAATCATCTTCTGATCCGTGGTAATATATGTATTTACGAGGTAGGCAAGGGAGAAGCTTCGCTTTCATTTTGAATAATGAACAATTCTAAAGAAAAGTAGTCAAAAGTAAATTAAAAACCATATTCCCTTAAAAATTTTACATTGCATTTAGAATGGCCAGTACAAAAAGCTAACACTCTACTAAGATATCCTCAAATTCGTAGTTCTTGCTATAATTTTTTTAAACGTCATTGCGCCTTAGTAGAGCTGGAAAACTATCGATGGCATTATCGATAGTATCGATGGTTTTTGACTATCGAAAATATCGATGGTTTTGTAAGCACTATCGATAGTTTTCACTCGTACATATATTATTCAGTAACAAAATATTTCTTAGCACATGATAATCATATGAGCAAGGGCGACTTTACTTTCGTCTTTTTAAATAAAAGCTCAGAGAACATTTTTAGCGCATAATCTCAAAAATGCCAAATTTTGAGTTGTGACTCTTTTGAGGACGGTGTGCGATATTTCAGTACGCAGATGCTACTTGAAGCTAAAAATCGTTCATAAACTTTTTTTCCTTAAAAAAAAGATCGTCATATTTAAGCCATTCTAATCTGATTTGCAATAAAAGTTGTTATGTTTAATTTTTGGACGGCTTTAATCAAAACTATCGATAGTGTCGACATTTTCGATAGCATCGATACTATCGATGGTTGTGACTATCGACTATCGAAACTATCGATTGTCACGACCATCGATAGTTTTCCAGCTCTACGCCCTAGGCCGACGTACTCCAATGATGGCGTGAAACTTACAAACGCCTTTGCAATTGGCGGAATGCATTTTTTAATCTATTGAAACCATAAAAGCCAAAGGTCCCCGCATATGATAACATTTTGAACTTTTCTATTAATTTTATTCGCCCATACGGTCCTGTGTCTGGGATTTCTTCAAATTTCATACATTTTGTAGTTGGGACCATGATAAAAATATTTAAAGGTAAAACCGCTTGCTCAATCCGTCCGCCATTGGGGTTTTTTGACGTTTGATGTTAAATAAAATTCAAAATAAACAAATTTAAATTTATTATTTGAAATATTCATTTATTCAGAAGTTGGAAAAACTAAAAAATTTCGAAACGAAAAATGAGTTGCTGCTTTAACGGCTGCGCAACTACTGTTGTCCTCTTGTCCTCTGCAAGCAGAGCGATAGCGATGTTTTTTAAGATCCCGCAATTACCGTATATACGGCAAAAATGGATCGAGGTACCTATGTACATATGTATGTGGCGTTATAGAACCTGATTTGCAAAAGTGCCCGTATGTGTGCTCGGGTCATTTTTTGCCCCACCACTTGCCCCCATGTAAGCATTAGTTAAGCGTAACTACAGAAAATTGCTATAAGTTCATTAAACACAATTGTTTACATTTACGTATTTATTTACATACATATGTATGTACATATGTATGTGCATTCAAATTTTGTTGTTTCGTCAAAATATATTACTTTGGTTTCAGTGAAATAAAAACAAACAAACGAAATGACGGCGAGAGACATTTTCAAAATGCTAGCTAACGTCAAAACTCCTAAAGTTGGCTCTCAGCGATTGTACCTTATAAATATTTTTATCATGGCTGGGACAGTAGCCATATTCACTTTTTGATTTCTGGATATATATTTAAAATGCTTTCGAAGTTATTTACGGCCATTCCGATTATTATCTCTAGCCTTGCTGCACCCAATAAAGCAAATCGAATAAATTGGCCGACTTTTTCTGTTGTTCTATAAAAGGCTGGATTTTTCAGTAGTCAAAATTAGTCAAAAACAAAGCTTCTCCGATTATAGTCTATAGATAAACCTCAGTAAAAAGAACTAATCAAGTTTAATGTATGATGTACATCCATCTTTTGTATTTCATATTTTAAATAAATTATATAAAGAGAAGTCCCTTTTTTTGTAACAGGTAATCTCGCGAACGGCTGATCCGATTTTCATGAAATTTTGTATACAAATAGCTCTCGGTAACCACCATGTTTTAGGCAAAAAAAAATTTACTTTTTTCGGGTAGGTGGACCAGGGACCGGTCTATTCGAAAAAATCGTATTATAGTCCGATTTGCTTAAAATTTTTTACGTAAGTAGCTTTTTAGCAAATATTAGCATATGTGATCAATTTTTTCCGAGAAGTGGACCAGGGACCGATCTATTCCAAAAAATCGCATTTATGGTCCGATTTGCTTAAAATTCGGTACGTAAGTAGTTTTTTAGCATATATTTGGTATATGGTCCATTTTTTCCGAGAAGTGGACCAGGGACGGATCTATTCGAAAAAATCGTATTTACGGTCCGATTTGCTTAAAATTCGGTACGTAGGTAGCTTTTTAGCATATATTAGCACATATGATCCATTTTGTCCGAGAAGTGGACCAGGGACCGATCTGTTCGAAGAAATCTTATTTATGGTCCGATTTGCTTAAAATTCGGTACTTAGGTAGCTTTTTGCTTGGATAAGCTTATAGATTCCTGTTTTCTAATTTTCATGCCATTTCGAATATAAATAGCTTTAAGTAACGACCATATCAAGGGGCGAATTCGTCACTAGGCAAGATTTTTTTGCGCCAATCAGAAACAACGGATACTGTCAAAATATAATTATAATATATAATATATCTCAACTAATATATATTTAGAAAGCCGTTTGTTAGCTTTCGCAAGGCTCGAGAGCGGCTGAGCCGATTTTTTTGAAACTGCCACCTGCCGCACGTGTCCCAAGGATGGTTTTAGGCTGAAAAAAATCTATATGTAAAGGGGGCGTGGCACTTCCCATACAAACCGAATTTCTCATGCTACATATCTCTGAAAGTGTGCATGGTAGAGTTTTGGAAATTGGTATGGAGATATACGAAATCAATCGCATACCCTTGGATAAAAAATTTAGTTATTGTAAAAAGTGGTGTGACATCTCCCATACAAACCGAATTTTTCATACTGCTTATCTCTGGAAATTTTTTGGTAGAGTTCTAGAGTTTTGTATGGAGATGTACGAAATAAATCGCATACTCTTGGAGAAAAATTGGAACTATTGGAAAAGGGGGCGTGGCATCTTCCATACAAACCGAATTTTTCATACTGCCTATCTTTGGAAGTGTTCATGGTAGAGTTCTGGAACTTGGTATGGAGATATACGAAATCAATCGCATACTCATGAAGAAAGAGGGCAGCTCTTGGAAAGGGGGGCGTGGCACCTCCCATATAAATCGAATTTTTATACTGCATATCTCTGAAAGTATTCATGGTACAGTACTGGAACTTCGTATGGAGATATGTATATAGTTGAAATCAAGCCCATACTCATGGAGAAAATTTGGGCTATTTGAAAAGGGGTGTGAGGCCTACAAACGTACCGACCTTTAGCTATCTTTGAATGAATTTTTTTATTCTTCTGTAGGTGTGTTTGTGAGTGAAATCCTCCTAAATGGTTGTACGGATTTTAACGAAACTTTTTGTGTATTTGAGTGGGTCTCTGGATGGTTTAGTTTCACAATTTAATCCGACAGTTGGCGCTGTAGTTGAGTTATTACTAAAAATCTTATTTATGATCCGATTTGGCTAATGTTTTAAATATGTATGCAATACTATTGCAAAAACGTGCTGCCAAGTGGTGCTGAAGTCGAGCTATTACTAAAAATAGCCAAGTGAGAAAAGGGGCCGTGAAGGTCAGATTAAATCGACCTGTTGCACCATTGAGTATATCGAACGCTACTGCGTTGCAATTGTCCCAATGGATGTGATTTTCAAATGTTTGTATGCGTTCAAACTTTTAAGGTATTTCGTCTGAAATAAGTATATGTATATTGCATTTCTGTAGAACAATGATTCGCACCCATTTTGAAATTGCCACCTACTATACTGTAAAGCTTCTAGGACATTCACTATAGAACCGGGTCATTGTTGCCGCCAGGGAGTGAAGAGGAAAAAATTTATTTCGCTTTGCGAATAACCGTGCTATGAAATGCCGCACAACTGGAGAATTTCAAGAACGGATATAACACTTTCCTTAGGTTATTTAAAATGGCAAATGACCACGAAACCTTAATCTTAGCAGACAAATGTGCCAATGAAAATCGTAAACGTGAATTATTGGTGAAAATGTTGGACCAAAAAGTTTCAATAAAATATATAAAAATTTTGGGCGGGACGAAGTTCGCCGGGTCTGCTAGTTTTAAATAAAATGAATAAAAATCTACAAACGCTTGATGTAACTTGTTTTACGTACACTCTGTCTCATTTAGGTGCATTTTTTTATGATATTAGGTACAATCTGAAACTTCAACTTTTCATCCCTGCTGCATACATACATAAATATTTTCTGTTTGTCATGTATCAAAATTTGTACTACGCGAAAACTTTAAGTATCCCGCGAAATGAGCGAAAAAATAAAGTATCTTCCGAAAATTTCCACAAACACGTATCAGTTTTGAATAGCTGCAAATAAATAAATAAATAAATTGGTCAAATTCACAGGAAACTTTGATATTCTACTTATCTTCAATTGTGCACCAAATGTATTATTTACTTCATTAAGGGCCGGGTTTTCAATAGTCAGGTAAGCCACGAATAAGTACTAACTCGATTGGTAAGTCGAAATGGTGTTATTCAATAGTCAGTTAAAGTTTATTCGGATAATAATTAATCTAACTGAGGAATAAATTTATCGGGCGATTCGTTCGCCAGATAAAGGCCGGATAGCAATTGACACATGGTTTTGACGTTTCTGCAGTTCGGAAATAAGCTCTGTGTATGCTTACGTACCAGTTTTGAACTATCGTACCAATTGTTACAAATTATCATCTTCTGGGCGTTTCGTACACAAGAGATTTGAAAAGTAGGAGAAGTTGAGATAAAAAAATTTTTAGTGGAAGTTGCAAGATTTTACTGGATAAATTCTTATTTGTAACAATTTTCCAGTAAGAAAAACAGCTCTTTACATGCGGCTTCTTGCATTTTACTCAAGGAAGAGAATACACTTTTGGAATTGTAAAGTTTAGATTGCTTAATAAAACTTTTTATTAAAATATCATAAAACTAGTAACCACTGGTAAGCTTTTTATTTTCGTGCTTTTTAGGATAGATGTCTCATCGAGAGCGATTTATGGAAATTAAGCAATTGTTCGGTTAATGGATATTTTTTACATGAACAGACATGTAGCAAATAATTTGCAACAATAATTACAAACTGTTAAAAGAAAAGAAAAAAAAGATATCCAACATCATGAAGATAAGCCGCTAAAGCGCATGGCGTACACAGTTTTTAGTACAACTAACCAGAAAGTTACCCACGTGGCCTAAAATGACTATATGGTGTTATTTTTCACGAATTTTCAAATTTATTTGAAGGAATTTTCCAGATAGTAGTAATTTTTCTTAAAATAAAAATATTTCAGATTGTAGGTAATTTAATATAGTTTTTAAACAGCTAACAGATTTTGAATTGACTTATAGCGTTTTCTTTTCTACACGAATATGTTGCCATACCGAGGTGCGAAAGTCTTTTAAAGTTGCACTTCACCCTGTGAATTTGGCACCCTGCTTAAGGTTCAGTGTAGCCCTTCACACTTACAAAGGATCACAAACTGCAACCCTGAAATGCAATCAGCTGTTTTTTCACGCGCTAAACGGAGTACAATTTAAAGAAATTTTGGTGCCCAATTGAAAATTAATAAATACAGAATAATGCAAGCTAAAGAAGAAAGTCCCAATTGCAGCAAAATAGTTACAGGTAATATGAGAATGTTTTGATAGAAAAGTAAAAGCCGAAAATGCTAAACCTTTAAACAACGCTTTTTTTGCAGTATGGACGGAAGGCGAAACGAGACTCTTGCTGAATAAGTACGCTTCCTTTTTGCCGGAAGTTGGGCCCTTCAAGCAGTTAAAGACAAAGAAGGAAATGTGGATGAAGATTGGCGCTGAGTTCGACGGGAAAAGTTGGAAGCAGTGTGAAGAAAGGTATACGACCATCATGAAACGAAAAAAGGTGGCAGTGGCAAACAACAGCAGCTCAGGTGCAAAACGCCAAAAGCTGCAATTTGAAGAAGAGCTAGAAAAAATTTGCAAACTGGATGATTCCATTGAGCTGGCAATAAAACTGAGTAGCCAATGTGTAGTTAAAAAAGAAGTATCGCCAAAAGAAAGGCAAAGAAAGAAAAAAAACGGTGCAAGAAACTCTAATTGAAATTGCTGCTAGGAAAGAGGAAGCCAGGGAGAAGCGACACAAGGAAAGAATGGAGAAAGCTACAAGAATCGAAAGCCTTATGGTAAAATGTTTGACTGAAAGCAAACCAGCTTAAAGCTGTGGGTGTGCGAGATAAAGTTATAAAATCAGGTTTAAATTGTATATGCT
The DNA here is from genome assembly GCF_001687245.7 of Rhagoletis zephyria. NCBI lineage: Eukaryota > Metazoa > Arthropoda > Insecta > Diptera > Tephritidae > Rhagoletis > Rhagoletis zephyria. The sequence goes on from NW_016157246.1 coordinate 195,283, forward strand.
GCTTACTATCTATAAAGTTATAATATATATTTTTAGCTCTTGGTTTGCTGGCTTCTGCAAATGGATGTAAAATGATTGCAAGTGCCTTTCGTTTCCGGACCAACGTTTCGCGAAATAACATTTTCACCGGCGCCCTTCGCTCATTTACAATAACTGCCTTTTCTCCAACACCATATCTATGCCATTGACGGCCAAATCCACATCACCTTTATACGGCGTGTTCGGAAACACTGCTCTTGCTAGTGGTTCGGGTTTCGGAACAACTTGAACAGCAACAACGGCACCAACAGAACATTCGGTTTAAGTAAGCAAATTCGAATAATTAGCGATTAAATGCTGAAAAATATACACATCTTTTTTCAGCGTTGACAAACCTGTACCTGTACAAACATTCCCCAAGCCATAAAAATATACCTACATTGACGTAGCTGCCAGTGATTTTGTATTGTCAGATGAGCCGACCGTTGCACCAATCGTGGCATTGGCAAAAACACATTTAGGGCCGGTTGTTCAATGTCTGGTTACTACTACTTGCCGGTTAAACATCATTATCGACGATTTCGACATCATGCATATAACATGTGATCGATAAAGCAGTCGTTGTATCTAACCGGAGCTTCTACCTCCGATTTTTGCTAATCAGACATTGAACAACCGGCCCTTATACATTTAGGCGTATAACTGGCGTTTGCAATTATACGACAGTTGACCATTTATTTATTTCTTATTAATTCGATAATATAAACCATTTGTATCTGTATTGTAGAATTTGGTATAAATTCTATAAATTACAATACAATTACAATTTGTCCAACACTGCGTTGGACCAGAAAGAGAAAATCACTTGAACTTCTTTTATATTCTGTTAAAGCCTACAAACCAAAATATGTAAATACTGTAAAGGGATCCACAAGATGTTATAACGTTTAATAACGTCTAAAAATCATACATATCGTTGGCTTAGTTCGCAAACGTGCTAAGTCCATTTTTTTTTTCAGGAGGGACAAAAAACCGCCTAACTTTTTTTGTTGTCAAAATTTTTCTAATCTGTAAATGCAGTTTTATTCCTTAGTTCGTCTTGTTTTAGTACCAATAATCGGCCAATTTCAAAATAAAGCTGTTGCAGACTTATAGGCTCTTTTAGGACTTACCACATTTTCTCTTTAAGATTTTATTCTTTTAATGTGGACTTAGCACATTTTCTATCAACCTTTTTTCCATTATTTTTTATTGTTAAAAAATTTAATTGTTTACTTTAAATATATTTTATTGTTTTAAAATGAATTATAACCTAATACAGTTTTATTTCATTGCTATTAACAAAAATAACAATTTTAAGTCGTAAATTTATGTACCATTTATAAAATAAAATAATTAAAAGCAAGTAAAGAGGTAAAGTTTGGGCGAAACCGAACTTTATCTACCCGGCGCAGGTATCAAATACTGTCGTAAGCAGGGTCTTTTTCCCGATTTCAAACGTTTTCGATAATATCCTGAGTTAAACTCAATGAAATAAATAAACCATGCTTAGTAGAAATCGCTAAAGTGGCTACCGAAATATACCTTGTAGTCATAAATTGGGCGGTGTCACGCAGTCTTATTTATTGGTAAGAGATTAAGAGATCTGAAATTTACCGTTAGATATACGGGAAGCGAATGTAATTTTGGTCCGATTTGAATAATTTTCAACGAATTGCTTTTCCATGCCAGGTTTATTAAGTACACAGAGTTTGGTAGAAATTGATAAATCGGTTACCGAGTTACAAATTTGTGGTCATAAGTGGGCGGCGCCATGCCCATTATCCAAAAATGTATCATACAGGCATGTTCTGCAAATCGTACGATTTCAAATCGGTGCGATTTGCAAAGTATTGTTGTATATTTGTAATCATAGTATTAAATGTTTCATATGGAAACTGCTAGAAACACATCATTTACGTTATGTCCATCGATTTAGCGCCAAATTTTTCCCTCTTTGTTATATATCCTCCGAAATAGATTTTGTAAATCGCACCGATTTGAAATCGTACGATTTGCAGAACTTGTCTGATAATCTAATTTTCTGCTGAGTGGTTATCGCGATCATCGATTTTAAGTGAATTAGATTTTCAACAGATTTCTTAGCTAGACCCTAAATAAGGCTCGTACCGAGTTTGGTGAATGGGCTACTGAGATGCAGCATTTCATAATAGTTGGGCGGGGTGACTCCCATTTTCCAAAAATTGCACAATAATATTTTTTACAAAAATTCTACTTCACATACTAATTTTGAACAATTTGCATCCAATATTTACTGAAATATCGTAGTTTTTGCATCTTTAGAAAATACCTTTATATCGGAAATGGGCGTGGTTACATTCAGATTCGCCCATTTTTAATACCAACTTACCTTGGATAAAGGGCAACCTACATACCAAATTTCGTTGAGATATCTCGAGTTATCGTGTACACGGACAGACGTGTATATATATTTTTTTGATTTTTTTGGACTTAGCACATTTGCGTACCAATGCATAACAACAAGTAAAAACGACATTACGGTAATTTTCTTTTTTGGTAATGATGTATTTTCAGTTATGCTATCTTAGTGCATCAAAATCTCAATTTACATAAAAAGTGGACTTAGCACGTTTGCGAACTAAGCCAACGATATATGTAATTTCATGAATTAAAAACTAAAATTTTAAGCAGCTGTAATATTGTATGATTCAACACGTTACTACTTCTCGCGATCCCCATAATTTTTTTAATTACCTACATACATATCTATGTACGTTCCAATTGAACAACTTTGAATAAGACTGAATTTCTCGGGTACTGAATTACTACTAGAGTACTGAATTACTTTGTTCCTTTTTGAATCAAATAAACATGATCTCCCTTATTAGCAATATATATGAAAGTTAGTATTAAATAAAAGAAAAAGCTGTTTTTAAATATTTATTTATTCAGTTTGTCGTCGATTTTGATTAATTTTATTTAATAAAAATTTTTTTTATTTTTATGAAAAATTTTAAATTGTAAAAGTTGTGGCCCAAAGCAGGCACAGCTTAAACCAACGCGTCAAAAAAGAGACTTTATTTGGCTTCTTTTTATTTCGCCAGGCTAGGTAAGAACGGAGTCACTTACTTCGGATGAAAAATTTTGTCCCTGAACGGTACAAGGTTGAACGCAGTATTCTCCCCTATCAATAACATCTTGTTTGTCTATGCAAATATTATGAAGTACACAGCATGCCATTATAAACTTCGCTATAGTTTCAACTTCATGAAAATCTAATCGCATAATTGCCGGAAGCGACATTTCAACAATCCAAAGGCGTTTTCTATTCGAACCCGAGTTTGACTAAATTTGTAATTGTACGTCTTTTCTTGGTCAGTTAAATTCCCGTAATCCCTATATGGCGTTAACAAGTAATTTCGGATCGGATAAGCAGAATCGCCTAACAGATGATATTTTGGTAGACAAAGCTTTTGAAGTTCCTTACCAATGAAGGATAACTTCAATACACGCGAGTCATGCACTTTACTCGGCACACCAGTGAAAACATCTATAAATTTTAAATTTGCATCACATATACCCTGCATAGTCACGGAAATGGCATCGTGCCTATTTATATATGTTGAGCGAATTGTATGCTTCGGCGCCCTTGTCGAGATGTAGGTTCCATCAATGCAGCCCGTTAGGAAAGCCACAGATTGCCGCAAAATCGTTTGTTATAATCTCTTTTTCAGCAGCACTTTGAGGGAATTTTATGATGTTCGGTGAAAGCTCAAGCAGAAATGACATAACATTGTTTAGCACGTTATGGGCACAAGAATATGACATATTAAATAGATTGCTACTTTCGCGTATAGTTGTTGTATTGCTGCAAAACCTAAATAAGACAAGTAAGAAAGTCTAAGTTCGGGCGGAGCCGAACATTAAATACCCGGCGCAAGTATTAAATATATGTTGTCCACCTTCCGAAAGCTACCGCTACATGATAAGCCGGCGTGTATAAATTTTAAGTAAACTAGCGTCCTTAAATTTCAAAATATTGAAACTTCAAGCATTTCTGAAATTTACCGTTATATGAAAAGCGGCCGTAATTTTAGTCCGATTTCAACAATTTTCAATAGTTTACTTTTATGTGGCAAGCACAATAACCATACCGAGCTTGGTACAAATTGCTANGTTGTTTTTTTCAATACCATCCGTCCTACGCCCGAAAGAAGTACACGTACCAAGTTTCGTTAAGATATCTTAATTTTTACTCGAGTTATCGTGTGCACAGACGGACGGACAGACAGTCACCGCTTAATCGATTTCTCTTTTCATTCTGATCATTTATGTATACATTTGTCTATATCTATCTCGATTCGTTTTGCCTGTTACAAACAACCGTTATGTGAACAAAGTTATAATACCCTTGTGCACAAGTGCGCTCGGGTATAAAAATTATTTACAATTAGTGCATACATACATATAGCAATCATTCCATTTTTACCACAAAAACAATAACACATGCGTGTTTGGCGTTGCTTGTGGTCCCCCCCTTTGTAATTTCTCCATACGTAGTAGGAACTGCTGGTATATTTTGCAATTAAATATTCCGCACTTTTAGGTTCAACGAGAAAATTTCGTTTAAACTACAAATGCATAAATATAAAAATATACAGTATATAAAAAAGGGTAAATATTTAGTTATTTGTACAACGATTTTGGGGTGTGAGGCGGAGGAAAAGGGGCGTGGTCCTCCAAACCCACCCTAAACGAATTAGGATGGTCCGCGTTTGGGCACAGCAACTCAAAATCGTTGTACAAATAACAAAACAGTACCCTAAACAAGCATTGTGCCTAATTACACTGGACCACAAATTTCAACTTTTTCTCTTTACCAGAAACGCCGTTATGAAATTCTTATGTAAAATCACCCCCTGATTCCGAAAATCAAGGTTATTTTTAATTCTATGGTACCGTTTTTGAGATATTTGCAATTTACCGTTTTTGCAAAAAAAAAAAAAATTGGGTCCACTTTATCATATATATCT
>NW_016157246.1:200353-228099 GCF_001687245.7 Rhagoletis zephyria
CAAAAACGGTACCATAAAATTAAAAATAACCTTGATTTTCGGAATCAGGGGGTGATTTTACATACGAATTTCATAACGGCGTCTCTGGTAAATTTTGGCCGTCGACCAGTGTTATTAAAGGAGTGTTTAGTATTTTGCCCACTAGTTTGAGGGCGGTAAGGGAAAATGCATGGGCGTTTTTCATGAAACTCCGCCCACTGGATAAAGCGTAAACCCAACTTCACAAAGAAAGTATGCTTCTCTGAAACTTGGTGAGCGAAATACTAATTCGTGCCCGTATGAAAAAAAATACCTCGCGGCCAGTGTACAAGTTGACTACTTCATATATAAAGTCCTTTACACGTAAGCAATTCACTTTTGGATGTAAAAGCGCGCCGAGTTCCTCATCATCTGAAGAAGAGGACGAAGAGGTCATTTATTACTTTTGTTCCTACAAACAAGCAGCGTTTTTCCATTTCCGCCAACAATTCTCTTCCACCTGTGAAACCAAGAATTTCTGTGTAAGTTACTACAAATATGTAAACTCCACTTACTGGGAAACATATTTACCTGACAAAATACAATCTATTTTCCTGAGTTAGGTTATTAAAATTTACACAGATCCCGGGTAGCTAGAATATTTTAATAATTTTATGCCTAAGCACAAAGTTTGCGTTTTCAATTCACGAGCGCCAAAATGAAATGTCAAGTAATTTTTANAAAGGGTAAATATTTAGTTATTTGTACAACGATTTTGGGGTGTGAGGCGGAGGAAAAGGGGCGTGGTCCTCCAAACCCACCCTAAACGAATTAGGATGGTCCGCGTTTGGGCACAGCAACTCAAAATCGTTGTACAAATAACAAAACAGTACCCTAAACAAGCATTGTGCCTAATTACACTGGACCACAAATTTCAACTTTTTCTCTTTACCAGAAACGCCGTTATGAAATTCTTATGTAAAATCACCCCCTGATTCCGAAAATCAAGGTTATTTTTAATTCTATGGTACCGTTTTTGAGATATTTGCAATTTACCGTTTTTGCAAAAAAAAAAAAATTGGGGCCACTTTATCATATATATCTCAAGAACGAATTAAGCAATTCCAAAACGNAAGTTGACTACTTCATATATAAAGTCCTTTACACGTAAGCAATTCACTTTTGGATGTAAAAGCGCGCCGAGTTCCTCATCATCTGAAGAAGAGGACGAAGAGGTCATTTATTACTTTTGTTCCTAAAAACAAGCAGCGTTTTTCCATTTCCGCCAACAATTCTCTTCCACCTGTGAAACCAAGAATTTCTGTGTAAGTTACTACAAATATGTAAACTCCACTTACTGGGAAACATATTTACCTGACAAAATACAATCTATTTTCCTGAGTTAGGTTATTAAAATTTACACAGATCCCGGGTAGCTAGAATATTTTAATAATTTTATGCCTAAGCACAAAGTTTGCGTTTTCAATTCACGAGCGCCAAAATGAAATGTCAAGTAATTTTTAGCAAAAAAAAAACCGGCTTAAAAAAAATATATCTATATATTTCATGATCCAATGATCGGATCTAAACCAAATTAGCATGGGACCACCTCTGAGACACTACCTTTCCGTTGCAAAAAGAATTATATAAATCGGTTGACGTGGTGCAAAGTTATGCGGTAACATACATAAAAATAAAATAAAAATAACCTCCTCCTTTTTTGGAAGTCGGTTAAAAACAAGGGAGCCTTCTGCTCTCAAAAAAAAAATTAGAAAACAATAGTAGAAAGGGTAGCAAATTTCTTAAGAACTCCGTACTGATTACGAAAATTTGGCTCAATAAATTTTTATTGACCATTTATTGGGCGTTTTTTTATTCGTCGCACTTAAACAATGTTTACAAATAATTACATAACTAGTAATTTTTAGCAAAAAAAAACCGACTCCAACTCCCATATAAAAAAAAATATATATATATATATCTCATGATCCGCTGATTGGATCTTAACCAGATTAGTATGGGACCACCTCTGAGACACTACCTTTCCGATGCAAAAAGAATTATCGAAATCGGTTGACGTAGTCCAAAGTTATGCGGTAACATACATAAAAAAAAAAAATATATATATTCCGACGAACTGATAACCTCCTCCTTTTTTGGAAGTCGGTTAAAAATGTGCACACTTTATCTGTGCTGCTTTGACACTGCAGATATACATATGCCTGCTAAAAAGAGACAAATAAGGTACTATTTTTATACCCGAGCGCACTTGTGCACACGATAACTCAAGTAAAAATTGATATATCATAACGAAACTTGGTGCGTTCACTTCTTTCGGGCGTAGGACGGGTGGTATTGAAACTGGGCAAAATCGGACAATAACCACGCCTACCTCCCATATAACGGTAATTTTCAGAAATACGAAAACTGCGATATTTTCGGAACTACTAAAGGTTATTCACTCAAAATTTATATTTACAATAAGTTTTATACGAAAAATAAGAATATTATAAATTTTTGGAAAGTGGGCGTAGCCACGCCTACTTATGGTTACATGTGGATATCTTGGTAACCGCTGCACCAATTTCTTCCAAACTTGGCGCAGTTATTGGCCTTAGTATAACATACCAAATGGCCGAAAATTTTTAAAATCGGATTATAACCACGCCCACATTCCATATAAGGGTAATTTAGAGAAATACGAAATCTTCTATAAATCAGTAAATATTAAAGCTAATTTATTCAAAATTGACGATTGCAACAATTCTTTACCAGAAATACGTTTATGATAAAATTTTGGAAAATGGGCGTGGCACCGCCCACTTATGACCACATATATGTATCTCGGTAACCGTTCTACCAATTTGTACCAAACTCGGTATGGTTATTGTGCTTGCCACATAAAAGTAAAACGTTGAAATTGGACAAAAATTTACGGCCGCTTTTCATATAACGGTAAATTTCAGAAATGCTTGAAACTTCAATATTTCGAAATTTAAGGACGCTAATTTACTCAAAATTGATACACCGCGGCTTACCATGTAGCGTTAGCTTTCGGAAAGGTGAAAAAACATATATTTTATACTTGCGCCGGGTATTTAATGTTCGGCTCCGCCCGAACATAGACTTTCTTACTTGTTATGTGATGTTATTATTGATCAGCTGATTGAAAGGGCAATTATCTCCCCCGTCGTTAGCAGTGAGGGCTAAATATGTTGCATTTTCCCATATTTTTAGGGTAACCCTGTGAGAAAATATAGCTCTGCCCTCTGCAAAGATTGCGTTCATTTTACAAAAGAAGACAGCATTTTAAAGTGGCAGCATCAGGGCAGAATTTTATGGAGAAACGAAATCGCTATTATATTTGAACTAGTAAATTAAGTTTAAGTAAAGCCGTTTTGACTACAATCAGGTCTGACATACTTAAAAATTTGTTGAAGTTTTTAAAAATATCGTTTCTATATGCTAGGTAGGGAAATACTTTTGTTTGCGCAGTTACTATTTGAAAGAAATAAATAATTTCCGAAGATGCTAACCTCTAGCAGCAATGTCGAAGGGTAAGGGAAATGTTGATCAAAATTTAGATTCTCTATATTCCGTTCGTTTGTCAAATCAGTCTTTTTAATGTTAACGTATTCAGAGTAGAAATTGGTCACATCATGTTTCACTACTGGCTTTAACTTAGTGGCTACGCCTAAACGCTAACAAATGCTAAAGTTAATTGCACTTTTTTTTATGTATTAAATTAATGAAACTTACCAGTTAGGAAGTAACTACTAATTTTTGTCGTTTTCTCCATAAAACCCATGCATGAAATTAAATGCAGTTTCCCCCCAATGTATTGCTAGAGCTCTAACCTAAAATATACACCCCTATTCTGCAATTCTTTCATATTCGGATTTTGCTACGAATCGTAGAAATAGTATGCTGCAATCAGAATCGTATTTTCGAACTTTCGAAATTCGTAACAATGGCATGCCTAATAACGAACGAGTAAGCTTTTTTGCGTAATTTTGTACGAAAACAATTCTGTGTCGGAGGCGAAATAAAAGATGTAAATCGATGTGTGTTTACAAGAAATAATGGTGGTGTTCATTTAAACAGATAAATTTGCCTTTCGCATATACGTATATTTTTATCCACTGCTTTATATAAACGAGCAAAACAAAATCTTTGTTTCCCCTTATCGAAAAACTTGGGTAAGGTTTAATTATTTGTACACTGATTTTCGGTTGTTGTGTCCAAACGCATAACCCGAATCCAAAAACTTTAACATACACGTGTAATCAAATGATTTACATTTTATTTAAGATAAATTAAGAATAGAGGCCTCTCCCTCCCTTAAGTGTCCCGGTTTGGCAACAGAGATATCTGGCAGTCCTACGCATGGTACAATAATTGCAGGTATTACACTAAAAGGTTTATTGCTAGAGAAAAGGGATATTTCCATACCCCATATACCATGTATGTACACGTATTTTTTTTTTTAATTTTTTTAAAAACCTTCTTGCAGAGGACTTATTTAATTTGTAAAAACCGAAAAAAAAACATTTGATTAGTAAATGAATTCGAAATTTGTATGGCTGACTTCATTTCAAACGTTTTTTCTTTGGTTTAGAAAAATTATACAAATTAAATTGAGCTAAAATAGAAAGCAAAGCCAAATAAAAGTAATAGAATCAACATTGAACTGAGTCAAAATGAAAATAAGGGAGCACGAATTTCGATGTGAAGCAAAATTCTCTGGGAAGACAATACCTGTAATTATTGTACCATGGTGATGCCGTAAATACTTGTAAGATACGCTCTTACTACCGTCTTAGTACATTTTGGAACTTAATGCTTAGTTTAAAAAAATACTCTTAAAATACGGAACATGATTCTTACGACGTATACATTGCAGTTGACATTTTGGAAGTCAGCCTTTATCATTTTCTTCATCTACATATTTCCCTTCACCTTTGCCCTTATAACGTATGTGGAATGAAATAGGAACTGACGCAGTAAAAAAAAACAGCTATACTTTAGGATGCAACAAATTTTGTTTTCGCACTCACATATATATTGTCGAAATTTCCAAGAAACATTTTTATAGAAAAGACTCATATCCTTAACGATTGGCCTGTTTAAGTTTTCAGGCATAGTGTGGACGGCTTTTTCAAAAAATATTATTTTGGGACTTTATTGTCCCAATCTGAGTTATTATTTTTTTAGTAATTTATTTAGTTTAGGCTATATGTGGCCACAGTTAGAGCACATTCACTCCTTATGCCCGAAGAAGCTGTGGAACTTCCAGAGGGATCTTGGCTTGGAGGAAGTATTGTGAGGAGTGGAGGGCACAACAGAGGTCGCAGTGCATAGCTCATAAATTATCTATCTATCTATCTGGCCATTTATTAGTGCAGAGTTATATTTATGTATCCTTTTATGGGTACCCAATGAAAAATATTTCCCTAATCCGTTGTATAAAACTTAAATGAATGTGGTTCAAGCAAATTTTGGGAAAGTATTCATAGCCGCTTTTAATTTTCCTTTTCAACGTTTAAAAAATCTTTGGTGAAGTGGTTTGCACATATATCACTATATCCCTGGCTCTTGCGTAGTCTCTAATGCTTTTTCGCTTGCTTTGCACTTTATTGTCATTATACGCTGTGATTTTGAAGAGAGATCAAGCAATTTATGATTCTTGTCACGGTCCCATTTCGCTGCTACATATGTGAAACATGTTTTTTCGCAGTCGTGGGTTTTCCTTCTAGTGTGTTCCCATTCTTTAAAGCCGCCTTTTCCTTTGTAAATAAAGTTTTCTTTTAAGACTCATAGAGAAAAAAGGAAAATGCACGTTACTTTTCGTGACATTGAGTTTCGGTATACAAAATTTACAAGCAAATTGTCAGAGTTCGTTCGCTTTCAAGGAAATTATTTCAGCGTTATAATATACAACGAGGTAATTTTTAGTAAAATGCTTGTTAAGATTTCGCAATAGATTTTGGTATACTTAGTTTGGCTCCTGTGTTTACCAGAATTTTTTTTAAATCTGCTTAGAAATTGTCCGTATTTCATTCCCCATACGTTATATGAAAGTAAAGTATTTAAATCTACCTTGGCCTTGATTTTTGCCTTTAACTTTACGCATCTTTGTTTTTGTTTTTACTTTTACCTTTGCCTTTATCCTTTTCTTTATCTATGTACGTACTCACCTTCACTTTGATTCTTGATTGGTCTTTTTCTAAGTGTTATTCTTTAACCTTTTATTAGCAAGTTTTTGTTAAATTAATACCATGTGCATAGACTCGAGAAGCACTTGTTTCAGCTCCAACCATTTTCCGTTGCACCATTTCCCTGTGAAATTTCCGTAGAATTTGCCAATTTACTCCCAACCAGCCAACCGCCGCTAAAAAAGTTTCACTTCAAAAAAAAAAATTCTGTGGGCACCCTAATGTACATACATATATACAAATCAGTCCTTCCTATAACGTCATTACCCTGTAGCGGGTTCGGAGACAATTGTCGCTTTCGTACTAGTTACATTACTAGTTCCAATTGCATGTTATGCTCCAGGTAATAATAAATCGAGATATTGGTTACATATTGCACTTTCTAAAGGTTATTGGCCGTTTTAATATAATAGTGCTCCCTTATTACATAAAGCATTTTGTTATTTATCATTTAAATACAAATAATAAATTTTGAATACTTATCTATGTTCTGTTTCCCTCGTGTGACCACCTAGCAAATATCGGACTGATAAGTACCAAAATAAAGCAATACATATGTAGATACCCCTTTTCACATAACTACTATTTCTTAAATTATTTTGGGGGCAATTCACATCAAATGTCCCAGCGCCCTGAACGGTGCAAAACAAGCTACTTTTCGACTAGCTGCGAAGCAGACAGAAAATAGGAAAACTAATTCGAAAACTATGATTTCTATAGGTTTTTATACGGGCTATGCGATGGCACTATGCGTTTTCCAAAATTTTCCCGTTTTCATAGTGAAAATTCTGAACGAAAATTTATTTGTAATTTTTCTGAACTATGGTAATTTTTAATATTGTTTTTAGTTATCTCAATCGAAAGATCAAGTCTTTTTACATATAAATCACTAATAAAAACGGACTTTTTTACTTTTCTGAGTTATAAAGGCTTTTAGAGCGCAGAGCGCTAATCTGCTAACCGTGTGAGTCATAATAATATTGTTATAACTTTGCAACTACTTGATGTTTAATTTTGAAACTTTCGCAAAAACTTCCCTACATAGTCATCTACAACACTGTTTTAAAACAAAAAATTTATTTCAAATTTTATAACACAACTTTTGCATTTGAAAACAAACACCCTCTTAATTCTCATAAAAAAGTTATAAACGTGTAGTTTTATTTGTAGTAAGTATTAAGAAGTGGTGTTAAACTTAAATTCTTTGGAATAGTTTGTAGTTTATTGTGTGAAAATTTCAAATCGATCGAGACACAAACGACTGAGATATAGCGCGTTTAAATGACAATTTTGTTAAAATTATCAAGAATCAGTTCAGCCCAATAATAAAATTTCAAACAACGTCACGCTGCAGCTTTCGTACGTTCGATCACAGGAAAATAAATAGCAAAGACAATAGCAAAGACAAATTTAAATTTGAACAAATCGTCGCCTGGCTTGATTCAAAGCGAACATTTGAAAGCACACTTACATGTTGTGCCTGTAGCTGAGTGCGCAAAGATGCTGGCTGAATTAGTTGCGGCCGAAAGTGTTCGAGTTCAAACCTCACTATGCAGAACATACAATTTAAAATCTTTACTTTCGTTTTTTTTTTAATTTTAAAAAAGTATCTGTGAAGTGCACAACGAAAAAAAGTGTTTCGGTTACAGGTTACGTGTTACTACTACAAGTACTAGTGAAAAGTTACGCAGCTGGAGTCAATTGTCACCTCCTAGGACAACTTCATGTTAAATGCGACAGTAGAAAGCATGGCTGGTAGATTTGCAAGGTACCGGTATTCGACTCCCGAAAACTGGTGAACTCACTAGTTCTGTACTAGTATTTCCGCTGCAGGGTAGTTTATGTATGTATGCACAGTAACAGTATATACATATGTATTGTATAAGCGCGCCTTTGTTGTATATATAAGTATGTGTGTATGATTATTAAAAAAAAGTGTAACTCGCAACCACATAAATGCACAAACAAATCTCGTTTAGCGCCCGTAAAAGTTGGTAAGCGGATCAACACTTTTTGCTGCTTTCTGACTTCTGTTGAGAAATGTACATACTACATACAAACGAACACGCCTCAGGACCTTCCTAGGCTTTGGTGTGAGTGCACACAAGTAATCTCAACTGTGCACGTGCAACCACAAGAGCAAGAGCAGGAGTTACACAAAATGCCCTGCTGAGCACGTTTACAAGCGACAGTTCAACTCCGAGTTTCTCGCCGCTAGAAATTGCCGTGTTTGTGTTCATTCGATTGCTGGTATCCACTCAGCCCAATAGAAAGGTGTATGCAACTACTAATGGTCTGCTTATGCATACTTCGCACAACTTCGCATAAACTTCAAACGGTAATTTTAGTATGTACTTTGTATGTATTTTGTATGTATTCCGTTACCCATAATTTAGCAGAGCTTTTAAAAACTTAACGATCTGTTGAGTTTAGATTTTGCACATTTTCACATTTTCTTAAGTTACATTTTTATTGGACTGGTACAAATGGTTGTGCGAAGTTATGCGAAGTATGCATAATCAGACCTTAACTGTATGCATATTTTCATAGATACATACATAAGTATGTTTGTATAGATGTATGAATGCTGGAAACGAAATACTAAGGAAGGTGCTGAAACTGTATGCAACCATTTGAAGTGTTTTCTCAATGTCCCGCAGCGATAATTTTGGGCTATAGGTGCTCTGATGTTTACTGAATATTGTAATTACTGAGGTTCCTTACATATCTTTTCGTTTTTGACAAGCCTGGGAATTTGTGCATTCAAACGTATGTTTGTTAGTATCGACTTGGAAAGCCACATCCCTACAAGACAGCTGAGTATCATATGAGTACTCATATTATCATTATCCCTAATCACAAAAGTGCTTATCAAAGTCCTCATTTTCGTTCAGGCCATGGGTAAAAATTGAGTACTTTCCCCTCAATGTTGTCATCAGAAAGTCCTCAGTACTAATAGTCAAACTACTCATTTATGCCGTACTACAAAAACAAAAGTGTAAATGTGTGAGAATTTTTGCCTAAAGTGCTCAGCAATGTCTTGTAGGGATGTATTCAGGTATGCACACAATTATATATTAGGGGTTTTCTCGCAGTCTTGCAAAGCACTTGAACGGTGCACGGATTGCACGGTTTGCAAAGCTGTCCCATAGGTTTTCACAGTGCGATCCGTGCACCGCGCAAGGGCTTTGCAAGACTCCTAGAACGGCCCTATTGTGTTTATGTAAACGTTTTATGTATTATTATTATTAGTAAACGCCCTGCGTGCTTCATGGTGTCTGATAAGAGCTAGAGCTGGAAAGCTATCGATAGTATCGATGGTTTTTGACTATCGAAAACATCGATGGTTTTGTAATCACTTCGATAGTTTTCACTCATACATACATTATTCAGTAACATACTTATTTCAGAGCGCAGATGCTGCTTGAAGCCAAAAATCGTTGATGAACTTTTGTTCCTTAACAAAAATATCGACATATTTTAGGAATTCTGATATCATTTTCAATAAAAGTTGTTATTTTTAATTTTTGGACCTTTTCAATCAAAACTATCGATAGTACTATCGATGGCGTCGACATTTTCGATAGTATCGATACTATCGATGGTCGTGGCCAGCTCTAATAAGAGCTTTTGCGTTGGCTCAGTGCAAAAATAGTGTTGAAAAGCCAAAACGGCTTTTGGTTAGGTAGGTTGAAATAAATCAATATATCTAAATTTCTACAGATATAAAGTAATTGTGGGGAATGAGAATATGTAGTTCGAATACTCCCAGTTGTTATATCAACCACAACCATGTTTGTAAGAAGGTTTCTTGACCCATAGAGAGAGCGGAAAGCAAGCAGCCATTTTGTTTAAGTATTCGTAAGGAGGGGAAGGCCTCCTCTGCGTTGGAAATACCAGGTGGAGTGGTTGGCTTCACTTGGCATTTCCATTTGGGGTCAGTTAGCACAGAACAGAAATGACTGGCGTGCTGTTTTGGACTCGGCAAAAATCGCTTAGGCAGTTACAGCGCCAATAAAGAAGAAGAAGACATGTAAACTAAGGTCAGGTTCATACCAGGGTCACATAGAGCGGATCGTGAATGGCCTACTTCGATGGGTGCGAATAACCAATAAGCATTCCCAGACCAAGAGCGGCAGAGGACTATCCTGTGTCCGGGCGAACAGATGCCGCCTCCCAAAAAGCATTCCAGGTTTGAGCGAGTCATGTCCTGTTCCATGAACCAACAAACAAGATCATCCAGCACGGCAACATTGTATTTGTAATTGCATTTGAGAACAAAAATAAATAAATGTTGATGACGCCATTTTTTATTCGGTTATTTCATTCACACATGGTTTCATTCCGTTTCATTCACATGGCGGCGAAAAAATTACGTCACTGCAAAAAAATTACTTTTTTCTCGCATGCCGTCCTGTGTGATCTTTATTCGTACGTTCATGTCCTGTTCATGGCATACTGGAGAATGTATACGGTTGGGCTGGCGGGATCAGTATTCCATCCCTTTAGTATGTGAGGGTAACACCTCACAGAAATGGCTGGTGAGCTAATGCTGCATTCGCCTCCGTCTCGTTCAAACCCTGGCAGGCCTTCAAGTACGTTCAATACACATCCCAATATAGTTTCCCGCACAGGTCCAGTTTAGATTTACTCCAGGTTTTGGGCTGTTTTGACTCTGAATACAATACCACGTAAGAACTTGTGACTAACCCGTCACCAAGAAAGCACGACACCACATGCTCGGGAACTTGCGAAGGCACTAAAGATGATCACTTGGACCAGATTGGGCTCGTCTTGAAGAAGATGTAGAGTGCCGTCCATGTAAATAAATAGGGTTTGGCCCAAACTGAGGCTTAAACATAATAAGTAATCTCCAAGAGCAACTCCGGAAAATGTCTACCCCTTCCGAGCTGCAGAAAACTGGCTCCGGTCCACAAAAGAGGGCTCGACCTCGATGCGACTCCCCTACAGGTGAGCCGGAAAAGAAAAAAGCAGAAACCGCAAAAAATAATCTCTAGATCACGATTGAGAAACGAAGAAAGGTCAAGCCAGAACCCAGGGCGACCATCCGGAAAAAAGAGAAAAGGCTGAGAAAAAAGAAAAGTTTTGCCCTCTTCATTAAGCCAGCTGAAGGCAAAACCTATGCAGAGGAGCTGGGAACGATACGGGATAAGCTCCAACCTGAGAGGACGGAAACCGCAATTCGATCTGTACGAAAACACGCGAAGGCAGCGTGCTGTGAGAGATGTTGCGCTGTGGTGACCAATCACCATTTAAGGAAAATGTGTGCATTACCATCAGTGTTGCCAGAAAAAATTTCGTTTGGAGCTAAAACGGTCGAAAAAAAGAGCTAAATAATACTAATAGTAGCAAGAATGAAGAGCTACCTTCTTTTTTAAACTTGAGCATTTCTTGACGTGAAGTTGGTTTTGAGTCAGAATTTCTGAAACAGACCACCTCAATTATGTGATGTTCTATTTCCAATCAGCAGTGGTGTTTTTTCAAAGCTATTGACAATGCAAACAAATATTTTTTTCTTATATATCAACAAGTGTCCTTTTTCAACCGGCATTTTTATGGGTCTTAAAAACTCTTCAATAACATAGATTTTATTTATTTAAAAATAATTTTTAAGGGTAAATGTTTTTAAAATTGTTGGTAAAAATATAAAAACAATAGTCTTCTCCACCACTTTTTCACACAGAAAAAAAACATATATGCAAAATTTTACTCTGTAAAATATTCTGTTGAAAAAAAAATGGATCGAAAGGTTGAAAATCGTTATTTTTACTTGAAGGCTGTCGCGCAATGCAACGAGCGCGTTTGGACTTATTTTGGTTCAGTGCGTCTGCAACCAGCGTGTATTCACCGGTTTATTTGTTTTCATGTGACAGAGTCAATAATAAACAGAGGTAGATTTCAGTAAAAAATTATAGTTTTTCAACTAATTTATTGAACAGAAATATATAAAGTATTCCGAAAACAAAGTAACTCATTTGTTGTATTTAAAGATAAAATAAATATACTCCACATAGTATTGGCGCCGAAAATTTTCAGCAATATATGCAAAGATTTTCATCCTAATTTTTTAAAAAAAACATAGTTCATACTACTCAAAAACACATAAAAATAAAATCTCTAAACTTTGTGCAAAACTCCGGAAAATGCAAGAAACTGGCAATTCGCAATTTTTCGCAAAGAAATGCAGTTTTATAGCAAATTCGAATGTAGTATAACAAAATCCAAGTTTGAAGTTGGTAGAAAATCGCGTTGATTTTTGGAATTTTTTTTGGAGACGTTATTATTTTCATGCACACGAAAAAAAAGTCGAACAAACTCTGTATGGAAGGATCTGCGTGAAAAAATTGCAAAAAATCAATGCGATTTTTTAGCAAATTTAAACTTGAACTTTGTTATACTAGAATTGAATGGGCTATAAAACTGCATTTTTAGAATTTTTCGAACAATCTGAATAGAAAGTTGCAAATTAGTATACAAATTGATTGAATTTTCTAGAGTTTTGCACAAAGTTTAGAGACTTTAGGGGTACTTATCTACACGCGCAGGTTTCATATCTGGGCAACTTTAAGCAGAGTGTTTCATGAGGACAATTTTATATTTTGTGTAGTCTTTTCTTAATCATTTCGGAAGAGCGTTGATCACAAATCTAAATGAAAGTAAACAAAATAGCTGATGGAGGGTTGCACAACACACTGCGCAAATTAGCGCTAAAAAATTGCCACGCAAAGTTGCCCTTTTTGTGCAAATGGCTTTCCATACAAATTTTGATATTTCATTTGCGAGGGTTTAAAATTGCACAGTTTGCCCAGTTTTTGAGAGTTTTGCGCTTTTAAATGAATACCCTGTTTATTTCTATGTTTTTGGTGTAGTATGAACTATATTTTTATAAAAAATTTGTATATATTGCGGAAAATTTTTTCTGCACCAATACGTTTGTTCGTCACTGTATGTGGATAATATTTATTTTATCTTTAAATACAACAAATGAGTTCCTTTGTTTTCAGAATATTATAGACATTTATTCAATAAATGAATTGAAAAATTATAATTTTTTACTGAAATCTGCTTCTGTTCATTTTTGACTCTGTCACATGAAAAAAATAGGGCACGCTGGTTGCAGACGCACTTGACCAGAATAAGTGCGAAAGCGCTCGTTGCATTGCGCGACAGCCTTCAAGTAAAAATAACAGTTTTCCACGTTGCGGTCCATTTTTTTCTCAACAGAATATTTTAGAGAGTAAAGTTATGTATGTAAATATGGTTTTTTTTCTGTCTAAAAAAGTGGTTGAGAAGACTATTATTTTTATAATTTACAAACAATTTTATAAACATTTAGCATTAAAAATTATTTTAAAATAAATAAAACCTGAGTTCTTGAAGAGTTTTTAATAGCAATGAAACTGACGGCTGAATTGTCAAAATCGGTCAATTAGATCGTATGTAATTGAATTTCGACTCTGTCACAAGAAAAGGACAAAAAAAACACTTGCCGATATTTAAGAAAAAATATTTTTTTTTTTTTTAATCTAAGTTAGACATTTGTGTGAAAAAATACTACTGCTGATTAGAAATAAAATATCACATAATTGAAGTGACCGTTTCAGACATTCTGACTCTTACATTTTCCGCAATTTTAATACACACAACGAATTTTGTACATTTAAGTGGTGAAAAAACTTTTAAAGCCAAAATGAATATACATATCGTCACCTGAAATGCATCAAATTCAAAATTCACTATTTGATCGCTATGATAGATTTCATCAAATTACAAACTCCCCACATCGTTTTATGGGGGAAAAAAATTGTCACGACTTTTTCCATTTCAGTGACGGTGATGATACGTTATTTTGCAATTCAGGTGATGATATGCAATATTTCGAATGCATTGTTACGGCACTTATATGTTTGCATATACTTATATAAACTAGACAATGAACTAAAAATACTTAACAAACTGTTAAAATCTGCAATTTCAGATATTTGAATTTACCATAAAATCTCGGGTTACGAATAAATTTTTCGCAACATTTTTCCGAAAAGTTTTATTTCTTTCTCTCCTAAAGATAATATTAGTAAGGTAAAAACAAAATCCGCGCGTTCGGAAAAAGGATTTCCTTTTAATTAATTTTTGAATTCTTTACCCTCGATCCAAGAGTTTCCGGTGGAGTTTGTATCTCTCCGTGGATACAAATATATAGTGGTATTCACCAAATCGCCTGACAGTCTGGCAAAAGAGCAGATCAGCTCAACCAAAGAAGGTTGTCAACAGTCGTTGCGTGAGCTCATCTGCTCTTTTGCCAGAGTGCCAGGCCACTTGCTCAATTTGGTGAACCACTTATGTATTTGCACTGCATTTCGAAATTTGGAGTTTTATTAACGCTTAAGTTTTGGCTTTCCTTTTCTACAGTGGTCGCCTGAGAGAGCTTATCCAATTGAGCTTATCGGAGCTCAAATTACTGCCGGGTATAGTTTGTGTGCTCCCGCGCACGTTATAGAAACTAATTGGCATCAATTTGCTTACGTGCCATTTGTATTAGGAATGTAACTTTTCCAAACATTAACCGAAATATAATAACATGAAGGTATCGAAAATAGCCTGAGAGCACCAAAGCCAAAGAAATTTTTGACAACACATGTACAATGAAATTTTTAATTTTAATATGTTACCAAATACAACCAAAAGTTCCTGGAGCTAAAAAAAAGTGCTAGATAATTTTGAAAAGAGCTAAAAAAGAGTTAGGAGCTAAAGCGCAATTTTCGGAGCTAAATAAAAAAAATGAAGAACTAAATCTAACTCCAAAAGCACAAAAATGGCAACACTGACTGCCATTGGCCAGCCTGGAGTCGTCCATATTCTCACTAGATGTTTACGTCTAGGAGTTCTGAGCATGGACTGCTTAACCTCGACCCGAGATGAGGACAACGCTATATGCGGGGAGTTAGGAGACAAGATGAATGGCCAACTTCGCGTCTCTACTAGCTGTAAACTCCCGAGAACAAAGAATGACCGTGGTGGAAATCGACAAACTGCTGGGCCTGACTCTTTTTGAAAGGGCAAAGTTGCAAGTAGGTTGGATTGTCTGCCGTGTCCGAGAGCGCACGGATGTCCAAAGATGTTTTCGATGTCTGGGATATGGCCGCAAAAAGGCGGAACGAAAAGGCCCAGACAGAAGCAGTTCATGCTGGAAATTAGGCCTGGGTAACGGCGCAAATTTTTTGGCGCTGACACACCAACTCCAGCGCCACTGTCGGAATCAGCACAGTGTGTTGGCGCAATTGCGCCTCTTCAGGCTAAAGCTCATTTCCTTTATTGCTGCACGCTGCACCAAAGTGAATTAATACAAGGTGATATCGGTTGAGAAAAAATTCATGTATACCCAAGTTCAAAACCCAAAAATACAACAAACCCATCATTTGCACATTCAGAAGGACCGCGACGAATTCTAGCTGTGCTGCACATTTTACAAGAGACATTTCTGTTTCGGGTGTTCTTTGCTGGTTCTTTGCGACACCCGTCGTTGTCAGTGTTCCGGTGTTGAACTAAGGTGAATTAATACAAGGTGGTATCGGTTGGGCAAAAACAAGCCAAGTTCAAAACCCAAAAATACAACAAAGACATAATTTTCACATTCAGAAAGACCGCGGCTAATTTTAGCAACAACACCTTGTAAAAATTCGCCTTGTGCTGCACATTTTACAAGTGACACTTCGCTTTTGTGTGTTCTTTGCTGGTTCTTTGCGCCGCCCGGTGTTGTTAGTGTTCCGGTGTTGCTGGCGCCATTGCGTCACAGAGTTGTGAAAATCGGTATCGGCGCCAGTAACTCAGCTCTCGGTATCAGCGCAATGGCGCGGCGCCGCACTGTGTTACCCACGGCTAGTAGAAATGTGGGCAGCAGGGTCAGGGCATATAAAGAACGCCAAAGTTGCTACTTGTGATCGGTAGGAGATGGCCAGAAAAATCACTATCACCTGCCTGGATCGGGAACGTGCAAGGTCTTCAGGAATGCCATTGCTGAGGCCAAGACAAATCTTGGGCGAAAACGATTAAAGTCATACAAGGCAATGTGAGCAGGTGTAGGGTAGCTGATGACCTGCAGGATAAACAAAGAGTAGACGCTGTCATCATCAGTGAACCCTACAGAACAAAGGAAACCTGGCATGTTGAGCAATCAGGCTCAACTCTGATATGGATTCCTAACTCTAACCATCACCCAGAGAGTAGCAGGGTCAGACGTTGCTACGCCTGGGTGAAAATGGCGCAAATCACTGTGGTGAGCGCTACCTATCGCCAAACGACACAGTTGTTTCGGAGATTTCAACGCAAGAGACGTGAAATGGGATATGCCGCAAACAAACGCCAGGGGAAGACTGGTCCTTGAAATGGCAGCCCGCATTGGCCTGACCATCTTCAGCACCTAAAGGACCTCTACATATCGAAAGTCTCAGAAAGCCTTCTTTGGAGGGCTGACGGATGGAGAGTTATGGAGAGTTATGGAGAGACTGGCGGCGACCATAAATACAAGTAAAGGACACAACGCATTTCGGAAATCCCAAATATAATAACGAAGCACGCCGCAAGTTATGAGACGGAACATTTAAAGATAACTTCTCCAAAAGCGTAGAGCAATCGACAGAGCCTTCAACTATTTTAGCCACAAAAGAGGCAGCGAGGAATGAGCGCCTACTGTTTAACGAGTTTAAACCAAGGAGTTCACAACGAGATGCATACGGGGATACAGGTTCCGAAAACCTCAGGGAACGCAAGGCAAATTTTATAAAAACTTTTTGGATCCTTTCAATCCTGTTTGAGTAGACGGCCTGATAGGGTCTCCAAATGAAGGACGCGTATTATAACCTAGATCTCACCAATGAAACATACAGAAGCTTAAGGGTATAGGGATCCCTAAACGACCGACTATTACGCTGAACAAAAGCAAGCATAGCATAAGCTTTGGAAATAATGTAATTAATATGAGTTGACAAGGTTATGGCGCATTTACATAGTATGAATCTGTTCATAAGCCGTATGAATTTTCGTATAAAAGAAGCACCAACTCTATGAAGAAATGAATGAAAGCGATATATATTTAACAATTTTGACTTGTATACTCATATATGTAATACTTCTATATTGATAGTAAGCTAACATCTCAATGTGTAAGCATTCCGAAATCAAAGCGAGACAGTGTAGTACTGTTTTTGTCAATGTATTGTGTACTTGAGTGCCGGTTTTGCATATGTGTTGTGTACATGTTTATTTATAAATGTGTGTGTTCCTTTTCTTTCGTACGTGTTTATTGATATGTCTGTACTGTAGTGTTTTCGGACGGTACTAGCTCTTACTGCCAATATAGGAGTATTACATATATGTGTATACTAGACAATATTTTTTTTGTAAACAACAAATAAAAAAATTTTATTTTGTGCTAGCTTCGAAACTAGAAGCTTATTTTTTTAACTGTGCTTTAAAAAGGACCTACTGCCAATAAAGCCTTGTGGATTGCTATTTTTCCATATTTGTAATGCTTCCATTTAAATATTTTTGTGGAAAAACAGTTTTTTGTTCAGAATTGCTTGTTTACGAAATGTTTCGCATAAGTTGAAATCATAGGGATGCCGTTTTCTTCCGTTTCTCAATTTTTCAAGATTTTATACTTGAAAAGGCACCAAAATATGTATGCAATACTTCTAGATATCGTCGTTTAAAGTACAAAACCGCGCATCAAGAAAATGCAAAACCTCGTGTGTGAGGTTGCCTAAATTTTATAGGAGAGAATGAAACTTGCCCTAATTAAAAACGGATCTCTCTTTTAAACTTAATAATCTTCTCTCCTTATATCTAAGTATCGATATTTTATTATAAATGGCTAAGGGCTTGATGTCAGGAGCTTCCGGTGCCCAAATATCTTTTTTGGCACAAATTTCAGTTCCGAGGTTTTGCAGAACCACGATACGCGCCTTTGTACTTTAAACGACGAATATGTATATCGCTTGAACAATATGTTAGTGTTTGGCCTAGCTTCTCCTCCGATATGCGGCGTGCGTGATTTTGTCACACAAAGTAAAGGACAGTTTTACGCCGACTCCGAACGGCAATTGTATTTTAATGAGAAGTTGTTTCCATGACAGAATACACTCGGAGGTTTACTATTACCAACAGAGGGGCGACCACTATTAGAAAAACTGGGCTTGAACTCAGGCTCTGCGTAATGCTCTACAGCAGCCGCCACTACTTTTACATATATTTCTGGTATATTCAAAATACTATCCCGAACTTCGGAGTGTATATATGTAAGATAAAAAAGAATGAGAGGTACTATAAGAAAATGTACCCAAAATTCTGGAGCAAATGAAAAATGCTCATTGAAAATAGTTCACATGTATAAATTAAAAGATATAACTTAATAGGTTAGAGCGCTAAACAAAAGGAAAAGTTGGAAAAAATAGCAATGCGGTTTGAAGGAAACATGAAGCCATAAAATGCTTGTTTGTTTCGTTAATACTCTGAACTTTGTAAGATATGGCACTCTATTGTTTGCAGTAGTTTGCAAATATTCACTAACACTTTAGAGTGTTCACTAACATTTTAGAATCGCAAACATTTTCGTGGGATGTTTTTGTTTGATTTCGAAGTGAAAATACATTACGATCATATTGTACCGAAATAAGTGCGGTATCCCTGCATTTTTGTAAAAGCCAGAAAAAGCATAAACTGTATGAAAAAATGAAAGGGAGAAGTATACATGCCTTCTATAATTTTCATGATTCAATAATAAAAGGTTTGCTCAAAAAGCAGTTTTCTCGCTCCCTCTTGACAAAATCGGCTCCCTTAGCAAAGCACTGTGTGTGGGTTCGTGTGTGTGTGCAAAGCTTTTGTAAGGCAGCTAAGGGAGTGTCAAAAGTCTAATGTCAATAATGAGCAAACCTCTAATTAGGTTTGTTCCACACGATCCCGCGGGTACCCGCGGGTACCCACGGGTACCCACGGGTACCCAAAGCAGCCCAGAAAGCGTTCCTCACGCTAGAAAAATGGGTAATAGAGAGCGAATACGTTCCACTTTTGGATCGTAAATATCTTCTCTTTGTGCACGAAACAGCCCGGACTTTTTTTCCGGGCACAAATGTGCAAAAGGGCAGTTTGAAATAACTGCTGTTGTTGTTTAAATCCGAAAGCAAATTTTATAAAAGCAAAAGTGGAAAATATCACAAAATTTTCAGAAAATGTAGTTATTTGGTAATTTTATTAGCCATATAAGATAAATACACGTAAAATCATTGTTTAGGGCTGATATGTTGATTCCGGGCACGAAATGTGGTTTTTTGCGTTCCTCACGCTCTGGGCTTTTTTGGCACGTGTTGGCACATTTTTGACACTTGTGAGAGAGTAACTTATTTTTACTCTCTAATTACCGGAGCAGCCTGGAAAGCGTGGGGAACGAAGCTATTATTGAATCATGTATAATTTTGACTTATA
The DNA here is from genome assembly GCF_001687245.7 of Rhagoletis zephyria. Lineage (NCBI taxonomy): Eukaryota > Metazoa > Arthropoda > Insecta > Diptera > Tephritidae > Rhagoletis > Rhagoletis zephyria. The sequence continues at coordinate 220,024 of NW_016157246.1, forward strand.
TGTATGTTTGGCAAGTCTTTGTGCAAACAAAAATACAAATTTTCATTTCTTTGCCAGCTTTGAAAATATAGTCTTATTTTTACTTAAACGTGATATAAAGCTCATTAAAGTGTTCTGTAATGTCTTTTTGTAAGTTTGTTATCATAGTTCTTCGTATTTTTATTGTCCACTAAACGTGGGTGGCTTCAATTTAAAAAGTTCTAGTACAAAGAATTTCTTTGTTCTGAATTTGTTTGTTTATTGTTTTTAATTTTTAAAATTCATGCTTTTGACATGTATGTGAATGGCGGAGTTGCCGCTTTCCTCCTATTCGGTGGGTTTTTATATTAAAAAGGCATCAAAATGGGAAAAACCCCCCTTGGTATCTCTGCATCTGTTAACTTTTTATGGGAAGATGTATGAAAATTCAACTTGCTAAAATTTCATATGCTTAACAGTATCACAACAGTATGTTTACAGTATCTCCCCATAACTTTTCATATGAAAAAATTTATTATATGCATCCCACTCGATATCATTGAATTCCTCATTAGAACATGTAGTCCCTCTATTTTAGCGTATCAACAGTTCATATGGCTTCATACCATGTAAATGCACCATTAGTTTTGAGTCAAAGTATACTCATACTAATATCATAACCGTCAATATTATACTTGCTTTGAACAGATGTAAGTAGAATATGAGCACTTACTGACGTTCAGAGATAAACAATTAAGAGAGCACCATGGTGTAGTCTATCGAGCTCGGACTGCAACAATATGGCGTCTTGTGAGTTTTTTATCACTGCGTAAACCATGAGGTCATCAGCATATAATAAATACTTAGGCGACAGAAAGCATGACAAAACATCGTTTATGAATAGGACAAATAAGAGAGGACCCAAGATACTACCTTGAGGGACACCCGAAGTGGCAACAAAATGATTGGAAAGTATACTATCGATGGCAACTGTACAACACCTGTTTGGAAAGGTAGGAACGAATCCATTTAAGGAAAGTTGAATGGAAACCAAAACGCGATAACTTATTGATCAAAACCGTGTGCGAAACTCTATCAAACGCCTTTGAAAAGTCCGTGTATACTGCGTCAACTTGGAGACCCGTCTGCAACGCAGCAACATAATCCTCCATGAAAATAGCAAGGTTAGTAACAGTTGACCTGCCACTTACAAAGCTGTGCTGATAAGGGCTGATCACATGGGCTTTTAACTACAGAAATTAAGCCTCTGTTTCACAACCGACTCAAAAAATTTTGGAACAGTAGCCAACTTTGATATAGGCCTATAGTTCGAAACATCATTCTTATTGCCACTTTTATAAATTGGCGTAATATAAGCTTTTTTCCACTCATCATAAAAATGCCCGGCCGAAAGAGATTAGTTGAACAGGATTGTTAGTGGCTGGACAAGAGAAGGGCAACATCTCTTAATATTTTGCAGTTTTTTAGCTCATTCAATTTTAGTCTAATAAAGTGCAAATTTAAAGCAGCTGTGATTTACTGTTGATGTGTGGCATATTTTTGAAGATGTCGGTAATTTTCTTCCATATTATCTAAGTATGTTCGACGATTTTTTTAATGAAGAAATGAGCAACGCCTACATCAAAAAAAAAAATATATATATATTAAAAATAGTCGCAGCTATGTATTTTAAACTTGCGCTTTATTTGAATTGATCGGGCTACAAAACTGCATACTCAAAATATGTATTTATGTTGCGCAAAGATTAAACCTTGGATTTATACGGGTGTTGTTAAAGTGTAAACTGCATTTTTATAAACAAATAATTAAAATTATATAATGTTAAGATAAATGGCCAATCTAGTTAACATGTATAAAGTTTTGATAAGCACTTGAAATGTCAAGTTTTAGTACTGAATTCAAAGAAGATGTCTCTTTTATCCATTCATAATAACTTAAAACAATTTGTTTGTTAAGAAGTGTATCTCTTAAAATATTTGCCTTGACATTTATGTTAAAAGTGTAAAATATGTAAATGTACCTACATAAACTTTCCCGTGAATACCATCAAAGCATTGGTCTTGAAGGGATTCTATCTATGCATGCATGCATATGAGCAAATTAAAAAGTCGATACAATTTACAAAAACTACAGCTAGTCGGGATGACATTTCCACTGCTCTTTATTGTAGCATACTATGTCATTAACTATTTTCTTACTGAATTTGTTATTTTAAGATTATGTATTTGTTTTATTGTACATTTTTATGAATTAAGAAAATGAATAAACATACATACATACATACATACATACATTATTTCCCAACACTGTGGGGAACTAAGCAAATGGCCTAGTGTATTACGCAAATATTCAAATACATAATCCACCAACCGATAATTTTATATATTCATTAAAAGATAATTTGTCATCAGTCTGAAATAAAAAAATTATAAATCGGAAGGGTAAAATAGTATTGTGTTATTAATTCAAAAATAAAAAGTTTCATTTCACTGACAAGGGGGGGGGGGGTGATTTATGTCAGCCATAGAAAACTCGGGAGGCCTTTCACCCCGACAATATGGCATTAGGAAGAGACACTTAACTATTGGAGCAATTAAGGAAATATTCGGGGCGGTACAAACACCCGAAGAAGCCTGCCACCAGGCAGGGCCAATAGTGCTGTTAGTCACACTGAACGTTACGAACGCCTTCAACTCGGCAAGTCGGGACGACATGTTAGAAGCCTTGGAACGGTCATTCAAAGTGCCAACATATTTGCTAGATATGTTTCGGGACTACCTCAGAGGCCGTTGGCTGTTGTACGACCGACGACCGCAAGGTCAGTGAAAGAGACGTATAACTGGTGGAGCGGTACAGTGGTCTGTACTTAACCCGGACCTAGGGAACACCATTTATCAAAGTCTGCTGCACAGGGAAATTCCGGAGAGCGCCTTCTTCGTCGCCTTCGAGTAGTATTTTTGCTATCTCTATTGCTGAAGTCGATAATAGTATATTTGTATGTGTATGTGGTAAAAACACACATATTTACATATTTCACAATAATTTAGACGCTGTAATTAATCAAAAAAATTTGGCAATATTTTGTAAAAAAAAAAACAATCCCCACATAACACTTAAAAGTGCATGAAATCGAATGGTAAACATGTTTATTTCATTGTAGCGCTTGTACTCAGCAATCTATATGAAAAAGAAAGGTTTGTTGAATGCGAAACATAGAAATTGCCTTCGCAGTCTCTTATATCAACAAGTTTCCATAAAAAAGCATTCACCAAATTGAGCAAGTGGCCTGGCACTTGGCTATTCAGCATTTTGTTGTTTTCGCAACATCTGTACCATGTGAGTCACTCTTTTCAAAGGCGGGTACGGTCATGTCAAAGTCTCGCAATCGTTTGTCACCCAAGTTTATGCAAGTTCCATTTTTTTAAACCCCATTCCAAAACAAACTTTTTTTGGTAACGGATAATTTGTACATTTATACGATTCGGAATTTTTTCGTCGCAATCTTGTATTTAATTCTTGTTCCGTAAAAAATTAAAATACAAATTAAAAGGATGCATCGTCACTAGACACGAATAAAGGCGCGAGCTCAAAAGTTGACCGCGAAAAAAGGCGCATAAAAAAAACTTCAGCGGAGAAATACTCTTAACATAGTTGACGGCGAAGAAAGATGCGTTAAAATATTTGACGGCGAAAAAGGACGCGTAAACTTATTTTTGCGGTCAACTATGTTTGCGGTTGTAATAGTATGTACATTCCGTAAAGAGATTTTAGCTAATAATGCTGAAGTGACAGTCCTTGGCCAAGTATAAATCTATGATTACGCGTCTTTCTTCGCCGAAGTTTTTATTAAGCGGCTTTTTTTGAAAAAAAAAATTTTATGCGTCTTTTTTCGCCGTCGAAACACTAGCGCGCCTTTATTCGTCTCTATTGACGGCATACATTGTATTAAATTTTCAAAAAGTAATCGAAGAATCGATAGTATCGATGCTTTTTGTTGATAATGCGAGTACAAGAATCGCAGATTCATCAGAAAGGGAAACGACTACAAGAATCGATTCTTTGAGGTATCGTCCTAATCCTGCGGACGATGTGACCGCCGTGATCACCGCAGGAAACACCTACCTGGCACAGCCCAAACTCAACCAGGTTATGCGTAGTGTCGTTGGGTGGATGAGCGATCACGGTCTGCAATTGTCCGCTGCCAAAACAGAGATCGTACTGCTCACCAAGGAACTGATATCAACTATAATAAAGCTGATGGTCGGATCTCAGCTCGTGGCAACTCGTTGGTCTACAAAATAACCAGGGATGAGTCTGGACAGCAAACTTACATTCTGGGACCAACTTCATGGTGTATGTGAAAAAGCTGTGCAGAGCACAGTGACCGGCTTATGGCGAATGTGGGCGTCCCGAAACCATGCCGGAGGAAACTTTTGATGACAGGAGTCCAGTCGGTGCTCCTGTACGGGACAGAAATATGGGCCGATGGGAATGTCTACCGACGACACACTAATGAAACGCCCCTACAAGAGAGCAACGCATAATAACAATAATATGTAATAATATAATTTATGATTTGAACTTGACCGAGCCACAAAAGAAAAAATCGACAAACTTTTACCGAATTTCAAACTCTCCAATAAAATTTTTTAGATCAATTTTTGGTAAATATGTAGTTTTATAGCTCATTATATTTTAGTATTATAAAGTGCATATTGGAAGTGGCTATAGCCTCAATTATTTTTTTTCTAATCAGCAAAAAATTATAGAAAGTTAATAAAGGTTAAATAAACTAAATAAAAATATCCAAAACTGATTAAAATATCGCATACCTATTTATCAATGTCTATGAGTGTATGTATATATAGGTTATGTAAACAAATAAAGAAAACGTCGGCCATCGTAGTTGTTTTCCGAAAGCTATTTATTACATAAAGCTGAAGACTTAGTATCAATGTTTGGTTGTAAATTAAACCATAATTATGACCTCAAATCATTTCAGCGACCTCAAATAAAGTGAATATATATGTGTGTATGGCTATACTCATATGTATGAGTCCACTTTCTACTTACTCTTACGTTACTCACAGGTTTGAAAAACATTCATAGCTATGTAGTTATGAACATATACTTTTATTTGACCTTTCATTCGCAATAAAGCAAATGCTATCAAAAAATATCCCTGGAAACCAACTCTATTATAATTTTTTATTGTTTAAAAGTAAATGCCCCCCTATAAAGCATATATGTACATAGCCACAAGCGGAAGATAATTAAATTTAGTAGAAGTATGAGTATGAAATCTTTGGTGGGCACGAATGTTAAATGGTTAACGCTTGGGTGCCTTTTTAAAAGGTTTATAAGTATACATATGTACATATTTATGCATATGTATATTAGGGTGCCCATCGAAAATGCTTTTTTTTGGAATTTTCAAGACCCTGCCCCCTAATTTTATACGTTTTTATGAGAAATATTAATTCCTATTTTTATAAATTTTTTAAATGTCATTTAGAAGTCGCGACCTGTCGATTTAGGTCAGAAAATACGATTTGGTGGATTTATGAGACTTTGAATGACTATTTTTGATCGATATCAAAGATCGAATATCATCTGAGAACCATATCTCTTAATTTTTTTAAATTTTGAGCATCGATAACTTCTATAATTTCAAATATGGAGTACTATCTAAAATTAAATCTATTTTCAAATAAACTGATACCTCATTTATTGCAATCGCATAAAAATTGTCGAAGTTAGGCTACTTTTCTTAAATAACGCCTTGATTTTATATGTGTGTATGTACCGGAATTTAAAATTTTTTTAGCAGTGTGGCTTAGGAGTTAATCAATATTTATTCAAAATTGATATACACAGTACAGTTACAGTTAGCAAAAAAGTGATTTTTCAAGAAATTTTAGGAAAATGGGGGTGGCACCGCCCACTTATATGATATATGCGTATCTCAAAAACTTCTCGACCGATCTAAAGGAAATTTGGTAAACACATTGTGCTTAGCCTCCTTAAATACCTTCTTCAATATTTTTGGAATCGGTCAAAACTTACTCCTCCTAAAATATAGCTAGCTTTGAATTTTTTGAAATTACCGTTACGTGGTTTTTTCCCGCTTTTAAAAATTTTCAATATGGCGCTTAAAAAGTCTAAGCGTAATGTATGTACCAAATTTGATTGATATCGGTCAAGTAGTTTTTGAGATACACACACATGATATAAGTGGGCGGTGCCACCCCCATTTTCCTAAAATTTCTTGAAAATCCACTTTTTTGCTAAAGAGCGATTGTATATATTAATTTGTAATAAATATCGATAGCCACATAGCTAATAAAATCTGAAATTCCACATAAATTCAAGCCATATTTAAGAAAAGTCGCCTAACTTCGATAATCTTTATGCGATTGTAATAAAGGAGGTATTAGTTTATTTGAAAATAGATTTAATTTTAGATAGTACTCCATATTTTTAAATTGTAAAATTATCGATGGTCCAAATTTAAAAAATTTAGAGAAATATGGGTATTTTTTTTTTAATTTACCCAATAAAAACAAACGTATAAGTCTGGTGCGACAATACATCTTTATGTACCATTTTAAAGGCCTATATATCCCCTTCTCAGATCATATTCTATCTTTGAAATCAAATCAAAAGTAGTCATTCAAAAACTCATACATCTACAAAATCCTCTAATCCTCTAAATGACCTTTAAAAAATCTATAAAATAAGCAATAACATTTCTCATAAAAACTAATGTCATTGGGGGGTAGGATCTTGAAATTTCCAAAAAAAAAAAACATTTTTCGATGGGCACTCTAATGTATATGTAAATATAAGTATAATTAAACTACGAGTAAGTAGTTGGGTTTTAAACAATTCGTAATTGTGATTAATTAAATTAAAACTCAATGGTTTTTCATAGAATGTTTTAAATCTCACATTTGAGCTGAAAACAAAAAGCTGTCATCAAAACCATTAAACATATACACACACACCTATGCTTGTATAAATTTGTACTTATGGAACGGGAGTTTTGTAACTTTCTGAGGTAATAAAAAATAAGAAATTTCTGAGCTTTTTTCTAAATTTCCAGTTACCGTTAAATAAATTTTATTGTCAAACGAGAAAATATTTTATGGAAAGTAGACATGAAGAGGGTCAATCTACACCATTTTTCAGACTTCTGCTCCGCTAAGTAAAAAGTGGGTAAACAATTTTTGGCTCAAATAAAGTTCTACTCGCCTGAAATACACTCCGTCAATTTCTTTGAAATCCTAAAATTTCGAATTTTTTTACAACGGTACGGAATTTATTTTTTCTCTGACAACCATCCAGAGGTGGTACATACATATGTATTTTTTCCACAGCTGCTTATCGATAATTTTTATTTAAATAAATAACCGATGCTCGACCTTGTCCAATGCATGCGCCGGATACGATTGGCCACGGTGCCTAACCACTTCTTTTTAAACCAATAAATAACGTGTTTGTAAAAATTTTACAAAAAAAAGTACATACATCCTGGTCTTCCCTCTCACTGATATTTTGCTTAATTTGGAAGAAATCCTCAGCGGTGGAAGAAATAAGAGAAACTTTTTATTTTGACCAGTTTTAGCTATACATATTTCTATTGTTTATTTTGTTTGTACTTTATAGGTGAAAAGCAAAGCAGTAATACTTATAATAAAAGGTTTGTTCTTTTCAAAATCCAAACTTCGAGAAACTCCATTCGGGGTATAATAAGAATTTTTGGTTCCATTATACTAAAATATTTTTTGGTATATTAGTTGTTTTCGTATATTTTTTATAATATTTACCAAGTTTATGTACTATATTATAAATTGTGTATCACAAACAATTATTGAAATTCGCTAATAATTTTTGAAGCGGCGGATTCCCTTCCAAATAAATGTCCAAATAAAACGCGTAGTATCTCGGAATTCAGTTCCTTTTATTTATTTTACTTAAACTAATGAATCTAAATATTCAGGCGCGGGTATTCACTAATATAAAATAAATAATATAAAAAAAAAACTTTTTAATATACAACGCTTTTATAAATGGACTAAAAAGTAGAAAATAATA
>NW_016157246.1:228124-241818 GCF_001687245.7 Rhagoletis zephyria
AAAGAAATGGCGTGTCGTCTATTTCCGCTGTAGCAAACGTAGTACATAGGGCGACATCTAGATGTCATCTACCTCGCCCTATTCACTACAGATGTCGCCCTATGCACTATGCTTTTTTATAGGAACTTTTCAAAGCAAAGGTTTTATGGTGTCGGACACACAACATTGAAAGTTTCTGGATCCACAACATTGAAAGTTTCTGGACACACAACATTGCAAGTTGATAAAAGCGTTGTAAAATGCGGGTAGACCTAGGGAAAAGTTGCTGAGCGGCGGCGAACGTGTAAGCGGGTCGAGTACAAAACGAACCCTCTACTAGACGAGAGTATAATATAGTTAGTTGAGTGTTACGAACAAAGCAAAAAGAGGAATGTCAAATTACAATCGCTACGTTTGTGACTTGTGCATTAACCCTTATGTTGTAACAATCATACCAAAGACTTACAATTAGCGTAACTGAACCCAACATACCGCCACCCTTGAACTAACCATGATAAGTTCAACATTTAAACTACAATTACAGTGTGGAAAATTAAGCAAATTAACTAACAATGCAAAAATACTAAAAGGTATGACATAATGCCAATGTGCATACTTCACATCTTCTTCGCAGATCAAGTCGCCTTTCGTCGGCAGAACACAAAGCTTCACGATCGGTCTAACCAATTCGCCATTTGGCGTCTTCAAAGTGACCACTCGTACGAATCCATCTGTACCGGGGTTGCATTTTATAACTCTCGCCAGCGTCCACTTTGTCGGCGGAGTAGGCTCGTTGAAAAGTGCGACCACATCGCCTTCTTCGACGTTGCGTGAGGAACGAAACCACTTTGAGCGACGCTGTAAACTGACAAGGTACTCGTCTCGCCATCGTCGCCAGAAAGGCTGTCTTATGGCAGAGATCGCATGCCATTTCTGACGAAGACTGCCACAGAACCTTTGACCCTCAGGTTCTGGGAGTGATTTCAGCGGTTCACCGACAAGGAAAGGAAGCCTTTAGTAGCCTTTGCTCCTCTTCTATGGGTTGATTTATACTTGTATGGCCCAGCTAAATCAACAGCGGTGCGTGTAAAATAACGGGCATACGTAATTCGAGCTGCAGACAAGTCTCCCATAGACTGTGTGGCGAGATTGCGGTTCAACAAGGTGCATTTCACGCCTTTGTGGTAAATGCTGCGGATTAAGCTGCGATCGCCAATAACCCAATATCGGCGTTGCAAGACTGTCGCATGATGCGGGGTCCCGCGTGTAGTGTAAACTCGTGTATCTCACGGATAATCATCTTCGCAAGCGGAGAATTCTTTGGCAAGACGATGGGGTGTTTCACGTCAGGGGTTGCTTCAGCATTCTTCAGTCTTCCTCCAACGCGCAATACGCCTTTTTCGTCCAGATATGGTTGCAAACGTAAAGGACTGCTACGAAGCGGAATCGGGCTTTTCGCGCTGCAAAGAGAAATTTCGTTAGGAAAATAGAATGTTTGCGTATACCTGATCAGATGCAGCTCAGCTTCGGATATCTCCTTACAACTAGGAGGACCAAATAGCTTAGCAGCGTTGAGTCGAGCACTCGCACGAGCGTTGACGAAAAACCTCAAAATGTAAGCGATGATGCGGCGCAGCTTCGAATACGACGAAAACCTCGTCATTATCGACCAATGCTCGCTGGAAGTCGTGATGTGAGCAGCAACCTTGCTCCGAATACCCAACTCGGTTGTGTGATGTTTTGGCGACGGTTCAGAACTGGTCTGGACCCTTCAAAAACTCAGGACCAGTCCACCAAAGCTGTTGACGCAGTAGCTCGGACGGGGTTACACCGCTCAAGGCACAACCTGCTGGATTCAACTCTGGTTCCAGCACTCTGGAGGCAGGGTTTCTTGAACATCAGCAACGCGGTTAGCGACGAAGGTAATCCATCAGCTAGGGTGATCTTGTAGCCACGCCAACGTGATAGTGGAGTCTGTCCATGCATACAGCGGATAGCGAAGATCACCCCAACTGTGCAGAACGCTTCGTTCTAGTTTAGCGGCTAGATGCGCAGCGCACAGCTCTAGTCGCGGCAATGTTGTTTTTTTGAGCGGCGCTACCTTGGTTTTTGATGAAATCAGCACGACGGTGACACTGCCGTCGATTTGCATGGTACGTGCGTACATAAAAGCGGCATAAGCGCGTTCAGACGCGTCAGCGAAAACATATGGTTCTGTGAGCGACGCCGTCGTTCCTAGACCAAGCCAGCGACAAATCTTTAAATTAGCTTCAGCTTCGATCGATGCTCCAACCATTTTGTTACAGTGGAGTCGGGAATAAGGTCACTCCAACCAACGTTACTGCGCTAAATCTCCTGGAACCACATCTTCGATCTTATCGTCGCTGGAGCAAGCAGTCCCAGCGGGTCGAAAAGCGTGCTGGCAGTTATTTTTGTTGAGGCCCAAAGCGTGAACATCTTTACCCTCGACCAGATAGTGCGATATAGTCTTCGACGCGTTCGAAATATATTCGCTAAACTCGGCACAGTTCGACGCCCACTTTCGCAGTTCCAAGCCACCTTGCTGGAGTATTCCGGATACGTTTTTTTACAAAAGTATCAGCTCTTATTTGGAAGCTGTGCCAGTGAGGAGGTCGCCCATGCAGAAGTCGTTGAGAATGAGGAAAGCAGCTTTCTCAGAAACTTTCGAGGAACATTGTAGCGATTTGACGGCAAGGTGGGACGCGGCTGCCACACCGTAAGTCACACGTAACATGCGATAATCCTGTATTGGCAAAGAGGGATCAGACGCCAGACAATTCGTTGTAAGTCTACATGTTTCGGCGATACGCAGACTTGGCGGTACATTTTTGCAATGTCCGCGGTTACTGCGTAACGATGCATTCTGAAGCGCGTTAAAATCGAAAACAAATCTTGCTGCAATTGGGGACCTACAAATATGGCGTGATTTAACGAGTTTCCGGGGCGGATTTAGCAGATGCGTTGAAAACAACCCTCAGCTTAGTCGTGAGGCTGGACTTTTATAACAGGATGGTGCAGCATATAAAACGTCTGGTTTGATAATTCTGATGCAAGCTCCATATGTTTCATCTCGATGAGTTCCTGCAGGCGTAAGTTTTCGTCTCGTGAAAGTCTTCTCTCAATTCTTAGTAGGTTTCGTACAGCATTATTTTGCGAATCTCCCAAGGGAACGTCAGATTTTATGGGCAGCTCAACTATGAATCGACCGTCCGGTGCTCTGTGGTGCGTTGCTTCGAAAAAGTCTTCACAATAACGCTCTTCATCAGTGAAATGGGTATTTTGTGGTGCCTCTTCCAGCTCCCACAATTGGGTAAGCGCTCTATCCAGTGGTACGTCGCAATACAGCGACTGCAAATGATACGGAGCAGTTTCGACTCCGTCAACGGTGCCAAACAGCGTCCAACCGAAAAATGTACGTTGAGCCATCGACCTTTACGGAACTCATCGCAAAGAAGCTGATCCATGGCATCCATACCTATCAAGATGTCGATACGCCCAGGCCTTGTGAATTGCGGATCGGCAAGGGAGAAGCCTTGCACATGCGGCCAAGCTGAAACTGCTAACGACTGTGTTGGCAATTCGCTCGTGATTTTTGGTAAAATCAATGCGTTAACATTGAAACATTGACCTGAACAAAAAGATGACAGGGAAAGTAGTACCTCACCTCTTGAACGACCTCCTTGCGACGACCCAATTCCAGTGATGACAACTGCTGACGCCTTTCGTGGTAGACCCAAACGTTGAACTAGCGCCTCGGTTATGAAGGAGGCATGCGAGCCAGAATCGAACAACAAGCGAGCGGGACAATCGCGTACTTTGACGAAGGCGGTTGCCAATAGTACCGTTCTTTCTTTTGCTGGCGGCGGGTTTGAATTGGAATTCAAACACGATGAAATGTATGCGGAAGCATCACCAACAGGAGAAGAAGTTGCGTTTGGTTGCGGTACGGTGTTTGCGGTTAGGGAGGACGGCATAGCAGCAGATACGTTGTTGACTAAATCAGCGGTTGTTGTGACCTTAGTTGTAGAAGCGGTATTGTTTAGCAACGTTTGATGGCGTTGATGGCAAATCCTGCATGCGGACGCGCTATTGCATTTCGCCTTGTAATGGCCTGAGCTGAGGCAGTTCGTACACACGCGCGAGTCTCTAACGAATTTTGATTTACCGTTTGCGTCTAAATCGAAAATTCTCACAACTGTATATTTTATGCGGCCCATTACAATATGTACAACTCAAGCTATTTTGGGTTTGCACTGCGTAAAAAACTTTTGTCGATTTGCTCTCTAAAGACGTTCTGCCTTTCGGCCGCACTCTTAACATCGGCCATCGCTCTGAGATGCCCCTCAAGAATCACACGCATGACTTTATAACGCGATTTTAATAAGTCCCATGCTTCTTCGTAATTGGCATCGCATATTTTAAAGCTACTTATTATTTTCAACGCGTCACCCTTTAAACAACTTCGCAGATAGTGAAGCTTTTGTACATTTGACAATGCGGCGTTACAGTCAACTAGCGAGGAAAAAGCGTCAAAGAAACCGATCCATTCTGTGGAGTCGCCAGAGAATGTAGGCAGCTCCATTTTAGGGAGCCGTATGCCTACCGACACAGTTGTTGGCGCGGACGGATGCTGTGATTCTCCCCGACACTTCTGTACGCGGTTGAAATTAGCCAACGCCGTAGAAAACCACGCCTCGGCTTGTATACGCACATTTTACACTTTATTTAAAATCACCAGAATTTTCTAGCTTTTCGCTTATGCACGTTTGTATATATGTATATGTGTTCATATTACACAAATGTATGCAGCTTGATGCGGCGGATTCCCTTCCAAATAAATGTCCAAATAAAACGCGTAGTATCTCGGAATTCAGTTCCTTTTATTTATAATATATTTTTTATTAAACTAATGAATCTAAATATTCAGGCGCGGGTTTTCACTAATATAAAAAATGCGGGTAAACCTAGCGAAAAGTTACTGAGCGGCGGCGAACGTGTAAGCGCGTCGAGTACAAAACGAATCCTCTACTAGACGAGAGTTTAATAAGCTCTTATAAAACTATTTATAGTTTAGTGTTACGAACAAAGAAAAAAGAGGAATGTCAAATTACAATCGCTACGCTTGTGTAGACTTGTGCATTAACCCTTATGTTGTAATGATCATACCAAAACCTTACAATTAGCGTAACTTAAACCAACAACTTTAATAACTAGGGCTCGGAATCTCATACAAATGCATGTTTTTATTGGGCATGTTAAAATAGAAATGGTTAAATTATCTTTTCGAATCATGAAATTTCCTTTAAAATGGCATTCAATCGTTAGTGCATTTTTTGCATATTTTGCAATAAATGCAGGATTTTGCATATTTTGCAAAAAATACCGGTTTTTGCATATTTATTACACATATTTTAGTATATTTTACAATAAATGCTCGTGGTTTTCGCATATTTTTGCTTTTTTATTTAAAACCATTTAAATTTATTACGAAATCTCCTGCCAAAAAAGATCAATATAATTTTTTCTTAAATATTCGTCTGAATATCTTCTCGGATGACCAAGCGGCCATTGAGGTACTCTCTCCTACCTCTATTAGATCTCAACTAGTGGAAGACTGTAGGAGAGAGCTGGCCTATATCTCTGATCAATACGAAATTACCCTAATATGGTTCCTTGTGCATAGGAAAATTTACGAAAACGTGGCAGCGGATGAACTAGCAAGGTGCGGTTCCGCACTGAATGTGTCCTACGCGGTGGACATGGGCGCTTTGATCTGGGAGATAAAAGCAACAGTTACCGAAATTTATCATTCGGAGACCAAGCAAAAGTGGAACCGTGCAGGATCGTACAGGATTACCCGGCAGTTCTAGGTGTCCTACGACGCACTTAGACCAAAGCTCTTTTAGGAGTGAGCGACTAACTTACTTCAGAGACAGTCGAACACCTTCCTGTGCGGATGAGGCTAAAGACACTCTGCAAGCCATTCCTACAGAATGTTTTAGAGCAACGGAGGGCAAACACGGCTCTTTGAACCAAATGCGGCTCTTTTTACTTTCTCTTTGCTTAGAACATTTTGGCTCTTTTTTTTTGCTGGACACTCTTTTCCATTGTGTTGTTTTTTTATTTTATTCTTTTTATATAAACATACGCAAATTGAGATCGGAACATTACTCGTAATTGGAGAATGAAAATTTGCTTTCTGACTGAATGTTCTTTACTGATATGATGGAACATTTGCACAACTTGAATTTGTCTCCACAAGGAGAGAAGAAAAATGTCGCAAATTATTTTAAGTTTTGAAGCTAAAATAAGTATTTTTATTCGTGATCTGAAAAAGAGAATTGAGCGATTCACAACGGTGTCGTAAGTGTCGTATTGTTGTATGTCGTAAACTTGAAAAGCTTAAATAAATGTTTAGAAAACTTGAAACGTCAACCAACTATTTTTTTAGCACTACAAAAATCATAATATGACTTGGATGGTACTTTGCGAACTTCCTTAATATATATCTTAGGCATTGCTTGGATTCCGGCAAAAAGTATCAGATTGAGAAAAAATATCTGCTGTTGCAAACAGCTGCGTGCCGTATATTTTCAATTTTTGGTACAACGTATATCTGTGAGTCTTTGTACTCTACAATGAAATTCGTAAAGTAAAATACCGTTTACAATTAGTCGCATTCGCGAACCTAATAATTATTGAAAGTTATAAAAACTATCAGCTTTTTGTGTTCGCGTATGCTAAAAACATGCAAGGTAGGGGAAATTGTGAGAGCAAAATGACATTTCATTTTGAGGGAAAGCTGCTAGTTTTTGCTGGAAAAATTGTTGCCAACAAGAAAACCGCTGATCAAAAACAGCCGATTGGTATTAACGCAAATCCCTGAATTGAATTTCATGGTTTGAAACTTGTCAGAAGTAAGTAATTATTCGTTTATTCAGTGAACTGTATCAGATTAAGACTTCGGGATTTGTTTTCTTACGTTTCCAATTTTATACTTTTGAATGTAAACAAAATTTCTACCAGCAAGTTTCTGTTCGCGTATTATTTGGAATATTCTTCTCTTGTGAGAGAACAGATGACATTTCGTCGGAATTTCGTTGTTGGAAATTTTTTACTGGAGATTTTAAACGCACGTACCTATTGACTAACCAACATTTAACGAAACTTACGAATGGCTTTAACTGACGTAACACCAGATTTTAAAAATTTGGCCAAAGGGATCTTGAATTTTCTTTAATATCTATCTTACGTACATTAGAATAATAAAAAAATTAATGTTTTTCATTTCAAATAATAACTTTATTTAAAAATAAAATTTTTGTTTTTGTTGTTTTTTTTTGTGGCTGTTTGTGGCATTTAAAATTTACATGTGGCTCCTTTTGGCCGCGACCTTGCATACCCCTGTTTTAGAGAGAAATTGCCTCTGTCTGTATGACGCACTGAAATTCATTAAAACCCCCAAATGGCTGCAGGTTGTACGAGTTGTGGTATCAAAATGGCAAACTTTCTCACAATGTAAATGTTTCTATTTACACAGATTGTATCCGACTGCTTGATTATAAACTAATTTTATACATACATAAATATGTATTTTAAAATAAAAAAAATTTAATATATGTATAACGCTTTTAAAAATGGGCTAAAAATTAGAAAATAATAAAAGCGTTATATATTAAAAAATTTTATTTTATTTTATTTATTTACTACTTTTTAGTCTTCTCCGTACAAAATTTTGGAATAGATACTAAAATAATTCAACTTGCATAGATAAGAGAACAGAAGACTATGCAAGCAAAACGATGTTCTCACGTTTAGTATAAACATACATATAGCAGCAGTTAATCTCATTTAAAGATTTGGCTTGTCGTCCATTTCTGCTGTAGCGTATGTAAATCGTGCATATATTCAGGCACAATATTTAACTTCTTCTGGTGGGGCGACATCTAGAGTCTTCTAATTGTATTTCTTTGATATGATGCCTACAACGAGGTTGATGTCTAGACAAGGTTGATATCTAAATTTGCCATAAATATCTTTGCTACATTTATGGTATAAATGGTGATGTGGACATACAACATTGCAAGTTGCGAAAAGCGTTGTAATAAAAATAACTGTTAGTTTGGGTATCTGGGCGTAACAATTAAAACGAAGGAGAACTATAAGTTACCTTAGGGTCAAGGTGCAGGTATGGTATTTTTACGGATTGTAGTCGAAAGCTCAAACCTTAATTTGAGCCTAAGTGGAAGGATCCATCACCTTTTCCTTAATGGCGGTAGGTACCCCAACGTCGCAAAAATCACTTTTTGCTGTTAAGTAAATGGATATAAGGGACCATAAGTCAAGGTGTAGTGCTGGTATTTTCAGGGATAGCAGTCGAGAATTCTAGATATATTTAGACCTAAGTGGAAGGTTATATCACCTTTATGATGGAAACTTCATACTTACGAGTTCTTAATCACCACAAAAAAGTCTATCAAAAGCAGCTTTAACATTTTCGCATCAAAATTTTTGCCATTTTTGTTGGCGGTGTTATTCATATAAATCGTTCAGTGCTTCTTTAAATAATGGTTGTTTCCCTCCTCGGGAAAGGAGTAATTCATCTTACCACTCTAAACTAATGTAAGCGCACCAAATATTGTAAACTATAGGTTCTATTTCTAAGGTATTTAAAGTAACAATAACAGAATAATTGTTTTATTGGCCTGCTATTCACGTATCACAACACGGTTTTTGTAATTATATCAAATCTACTAAAATTTACCACACGTATGAAAAATGGCTTTAAAATCAGGCTTGAAACAGATACTTTTGATAAAATGCATATACGGGCTAAGATTTTTTGTAGGTAAATTTTTTTAGAAATGTTAAAATATTAAAAATTTAAAATAATTTACGTCATTAATTTCTCTCTTTTTAACCGACTTCAAAAAAAGGAGGAGGTTATCAATTCACCGATTTTTTTTAATGCATGTTACCGCATAACCTTGGACCACATTAACCAATTTCGGTAATTTTTTTTTCCTGTGCCTGTTCCATACTAATTTGGTTTAGATCCGATCATTGGATCATGAAGAAATTAAGGGTACTTCTAAATTTTTATATGATAATTGAAGTCGGTTGTGTTTTTTACTTAAAATTACTTTTTATTGTAACAATTGAGTTGTACCGAGTTCTACAAAGGAATTTATATTACACCTAAATCGAAATTTTTTCATTATTTTTAACCGACTTCAAAAAAAGAAGGAGGTTATCTATTCGTCGGAATATTTTTTTATACCTTTCATGAGCATGAAATGGTATTATAACTTTGGTCCGATGTTTGTAAGTACCAGAATAAGAAGAGATAGACCCATTAAAATGTATACTTAAATGATCAGAACGGCTAGCTGAGTCGATTTAGCCATGTCCGTTTGTCCGTCTGTCTGTCTGTCCGAGATATCCGGATGAAATTTAGTAGGTGGGTATATTTTTATAATGTATTAATCATTGGTCGGAACCGGAAGAATCGGACCACTATAACACATAGCTATATGCCCCTACCTGGCTACGCCCATGCCTCCATGCAACTGATTGTTCAGATATAAGGTTTTACTGTAAAACTCCTTTATTTGGACAGCTAAAACCGATAAATTTCGTAAGCTATTTTATAAATAACTAGCCGGCCACGGATGCGCGACGCTTCGCCACGTATGCATATGAATGTACATTTACATATTTGGAGGAAGAAATCATATGCCATAATGTAATTTGTTTATTATATACATAAAAAATCTTGTTTAAATCCGTTTAGAAGCGTGGTTAAAATATCTCGCCTTTCCTTTATCCTATGTATATAGGATAGAAATTTTAAATAAGTGGCAACCCTACTCAAAAAACTTAAAGTTTTTGTACATGCGAAGGCTATGTACTTTCGCTTGGTATCTCATTTTTTATCCAACGATCACTACTCAGAAAAATAATACATTATTACACATCCAGACATTTGACAGTGACGGTGCAGAACTGACGCCTACGCTTATTAGAATTGAATATAGTAATTTTCTTAGCAGTTGGCAACCCTATTAAAATTCTAAATTAAAAAGGTAACTCTTCTATCGGTACAGAATATATCAGAGAAAATCTCGTCAATATCCGTTTAGTAGTTTTCGAGATTACCACGTACAAAGAATCTCGACTTTCCTTTATACTATCCCTGCAGCAAAATTTAGGGACAATCTGGCAAAGCGCTAGTTCCGTCCTACAAATTTCAGAACTGTCTCTGAACTACTGCAAAAGGGATGCAGAGCTGGACGGTTGAAACTCATATGTTGCTAGTTGGGCTGTCATCAATTTTACTCATCCTGGTCATGTGAAAGCTGACAAAAGATGCACAAATATACCATACCATACATGGTATTTGTTCGATTTTCTTAGACCTTAAAACTAATAACAAACTGTTTTCGATTATTTAGTACTATGTAATTCTCTAGTTTATGGGGCAACTGCTAAAATATTTCCAAAAAAGTCGTTATTGGTAATATTAATGGCATTTTATATACATATATAGGTACGTATAGAATTGAATGCAAAATATAACCATAAGATTTAACTAACTTACACTTAACAGGGAACAATTCGTTAGCAATGTAACATCGTAATTTTCAAATTTTTCGGGCAAGTACTAAATATTTTACTACTTATATATTGAAGCAAAGCATATTTTAATGTCACGTCCGTCACAAAATACACATCTTGGACAGTGTAAAAAATCTCACGAAAGTAACGCTGTGACACAGGGGAATATGTGCGAATTGCTTTTAAGTATTTATATGCTTTTATTTTCGATTTTCTCTAGTTTATGGGGCAACTGCTAAAATATTTCCAAAAAAGTCGTTATTGGTAATATTAATGGCATTTTATATACATATATAGGTACGTATAGAATTGAATGCAAAATATAACCATAAGATTTAACTAACTTACACTTAACAGCAAAAGTCTGCGTACACCATTTTTTTTAAATTTTCAGTATATTGAGAGTTAAAATTTGTTTGTTATTATTTTATAAAAATATGATCCTGCTTAAAATAAAATCAAACATGTAAACCGTGTTTTAAAACACAAAGTTAAATTTAACGATTTTTCATCAAAATTTTTGACCTTTTAATCAGATTTTAAAAAATTAACAAAAGTGGTAAACAATCTCACTTTGTAATGTGGGTGATATTGATATGAACGATACTGTACATACGTAAATATATCACCGAGCAGCCGAAATGTGTAGCTATGCAGTGATTTTTTTTTTAATTTCCAATGTTTTCCATTTTAAATATTTTTCGTTAAGTTGGTATTTAAGTACTATGTCTTATACTCCATAAACCATTTAAATTCAAACTTCTAACGGTGCTGCAAACTTAAAAGAACTCTAAAAACCGTCTTCAAACGTTTTAATGTTTTTGCAGCCCATCAAATTTAAATGTAGCAAAGTGTAATATTGCATCCTAAACGAAAAAATTTAAATATGAGAATAGGCTCATTCCAGGGTAATCGATACCGAATGAAACGAAAATAAACTTAAGAATTTGACAGTAGTACTTCTAGTAAGTAAGAGTAAATAAATCTAACTTTCAAGACTGAAAGCCAAAATTCCGAAATTTGTCTTAAAATCAGATATTTTTTTACTTTAGGTTGTACCATTAATTTTCAAAATTTACAAGACTGATTTTCGTAGTCTATTATCTTTTCAGCCTTGCGTCAGAGGAGGGAACAATTCGTTAGCAATGTAACATCGTAATTTTCAAATTTTTCGGGCAAGTACTAAATATTTTACTACTTATATATTGAAGCAAAGCATATTTTAATGTCACGTCCGTCACAAAATACACATCTTGGACAGTGTAAAAAATCTCACGAAAGTAACGCTGTGACACAGGGGAATATGTGCGAATTGCTTTTAAGTATTTATATGCTTTTATTTTCGAAAAAAGAAACGATTATGTTAGTCACGCCCGTGACATGTAACCCGTCATAATTTAAAATTTGACAACTTCAATAAGTTCGGCCAGGAACTGCTACCGTTTCTTATCTGCTAATCTGAAATGTGTCATATATCTGTTTGTGATCAGCGATGATAAAGCTAATCATAAAGATGTGTTGCTCGAGCGATGGGAAAACTTAAGCTATGCTATCACGGATAAAAAGAAAATATTACTTCGCTTGTCAGGGAAAAAACAGTATCTAAAACGGTTTATACAGGTAACGGCCTCGGTTCGACAGGTAACAGCTTCATACTATTTAAACTTATTTTTAAATAGTATGAACTTTACAATTACTCAAGCATACAATGGAGATGAAGAGTCCTATCAAGGATTATCCCGTCTTTGGATGGCAGAATCTTGTATGAGTTCGCAAAATCCGATTTTTTGAGAAATAAAGTTTGTTTAGTGGTCTAATAATGTGTATTTATGTGTTCATGCTCAAATTGTCACACCCGTCACAAAGTCAAGTCACACCCGTCACAGTTGAATTTGGAACATATAATCTATAATTTCCAATAGAGAGAGGTAAGCAACTTTGGCGTAAATGTTGAGAATGTTTATTTAACTATACCACGAACCATTTAAAACCATAAGCAGAAGTCATAATTAGCAGAAATACTCTAGAGCAAGTAAGTAGTAGCTAATTTGGTTTGCGTACTCGTCACACCCGTCACAGTGACTAAAATGCAGATAACTCGTTCGCATTAAATTGTTTTTGAAATTTTTTTCTATTAGAAAATATTCGTTTTAAAGAATTTTATATTACAGTTTAAGAATTAAGCCTTAAAATGTGAGTTGAAATGTCACACCTGTCACCGTGGAATGAGCCAATACCTTCAAGTCGTGCGTAGAAAGATTAATTAAAAATCAGCGCGATTAAATATTCTGAAATTTAATGGGCTATAGAACTGCATATTTATAAACGCTGACTTAAAATATTGAAGTCTATATAACAGTTTCTAGAATTCTACTAAATTACCAACACAGTTGGAAACGTGAATTTACTTGTTTATGTTATAATACTTATGAGCCATCCTTAAATACAAAATTTACGAAAAATGTTTAGCACGAAAACCATTGTGAATATTCAAAATTTTATATATTCTTAATTCGATGCCGGAGAGTCTAGGTATTATGTTCCATTAAAGTTACCTGGTCTTTCCAACGCAGAGGAGGCTTTCCTCTTCCTCTGTTACCAGCATCGCGGCCCGCGTTGAATATTTTCAGAGCCGGAGCGTTTCTGTCCATTCGAACGACATGGCCAAGTTGTAAAGCTCATACAGTTCATCGTTAAATCGTCTGCGATATTCGCCCTCACCACCGCGTAAAGCTCCGTAAACATTTCGCAGAATCTTTCTCTCGAAAACTCCAAGAGCGGCCTCATCAGAGACTTTCATAGTCCATGAATCCGCGCCATACACCAGCACAGGCATGAGGAGTGACTTATAGAGCGTGATTTTTGTACGACGAGAGAGGACTTTACTTCTCAATTGCCTACTCAGCTCAAAGTAGCACTTGTTGGCAAGAGTGATTCTCCGGAGAGGTCATTTCCTATTCTGACGGAGCTGGTGGTATTGCTCAACGTCATTTTACACAGCCGTATAAGTTTCGCGGGGATACCAAATTCAGACATCACGGCATAAAGACAACTTCTCTTCGTGCTGTCAGAAGCGG
>NW_016157246.1:241828-266549 GCF_001687245.7 Rhagoletis zephyria
ACCTGGTCTATGGTGGATTTTCCAGGTCTAAAGCCACACTGATAAGGCCCAATCAGTTCATTGACGGTGGGCTTAAGTCTTTCACACAGTACGCTCGATAAGACCTTGTAACCTATGCCTAGAAGGCTGATCCCGCGGTAGTTGGCGCGAATGGCGGGGTCACCTTTCTTGTGGATTGGGCACAGTACATTCTGGGCAATTAAACATTCTAAAAATAGAATTATTAACAAAAACCAACAAAACCAACTACCACATGATCAAGTGTAAATTGCAGCGGAATAGCTGCACTTGATTGTGTTGGCTTAACAAAAGTGGAAAAGCGGAAAAATAGCAACGATAATTTCGGTTCCAATTCTACTGAACGAAGTCTGATCAGGAAATGTGGTGATTTCCGAAATAGCTATNTTCTGGGCAATTAAACATTCTAAAAATAGAATTATTAACAAAAACCAACAAAACCAACTACCACATGATCAAGTGTAAATTGCAGCGGAATAGCTGCACTTGATTGTGTTGGCTTAACAAAAGTGGAAAAGCGGAAAAATAGCAACGATAATTTCGGTTCCAATTCTACTGAACGAAGTCTGATCAGGAAATGTGGTGATTTCCGAAATAGCTATCACTTCTAAAATTTTTTCAAATTATTGTTGCTTTTCGAAAATAAGTTTTTCATTAAAAACGGCCTCAAGCTCAATAACAATTTTTGAATATAATTGTTTGAAGGCCATAAAATAACAAATAAGGACGAGTACACCTAAAAGTTAAACATTCTAAAAATAGAAAAAAAAAACAACAAAACCAACAACCACATGATCAAGTGTAAATCGTAGCGGAATAGCTGCGCTTGATTGTGTTGGCTTAACAAAAGTGAAAAAGTGGGAAAAAAGCAACGATAATTTACAAGGCGAACTTTGCACAGTGCGTAGACAACTGGCTGAGTCAGTGGGATAGTCGGTTCGAATCCTACTGAAAGAAGTCTGATGAGGAAATGTGGTGATTTCCGAAATAGCTATCACTTCTAACATTTTTTCAAATTATTGTTGCTTTTCCAAAATAAGTTTTTCATTAAAAACGGCCTCAAGCTCAATAAAAATTGTTGAAATTATTTCTTGTATATATGAGCTTTCATTGGATATCACCCATACGACATTTGCAAAATATTACCTATTGGCACCAGGAATCAGTTTTTTTGATCTCCTGCAAAGTTATTAAAAAACACATAACTACTTTGTGTTGTGTTGGCGCAGCGACGATATGTATATTAGACTGCATCACTCGCCATTCCAAAATAAAATCGGTACTTAGTATCCATTGGAATTATAAAATCTATTATATTTTAAGACCAAATATTTCGGAAAAATATTAAGATTTACGTCAGCTGGACCGATTTAAAATTACCTCCAAAAATGGAGTTTTTTATGAATAAAATCAGTTTATTAAAGATTTCTTGAAAGAAATCCCCTAAATGACAAAACGGTTTGAGATTAAAAAATTTGCATAAAAATATTATTATTATTATTTTTTAATTTTCAACGGAATCGTATTAATGAGTTTTTTTATGCTGGTTTTTAACTTTTTTCAAAGATTGGTATAAGGAAAACTTGAATAACGGAACCTTAACCAATCCGATTTGGACTTGTGAGGTATCATTGGAAAGGTATTTTCTCACCCTTTTTATCTTTCTAATAAATTCATTCAAAGGATGAAATAGAAAGGTAGGATGAACGAGCGTCATTCCAAGTTGAATTAAGATGTGTTGGTATTTGAAAAAAATGGGGCATGACTTTTTTTGTACAGAAATAAAAAGATTGGGAAAATACCTTTGTAGACACCATATAAGTCTTAATCAGAATAGTTGTGGCCCAGTTATTCAAGTTTTTCGTAAAACAATCTTAGAAAAAAGTTTAAAAACAGCATCAAAAATCTCATTATTACGATTCCGTTGAAATGATTTTCAAATATTTTTTATGCAGATTTTTTTAGCTTGCTCTGTTTTGTCATCTGAGGGGATTTTTTTAAGTCATTTAAGAAACTATTTTTATTCATAAAAAACTCCATTTTCGGAGGTAGTTTCAAACCAGTCCAACTCACGTTAACCTTAATATTTTTTCGAAATATTTTGGTGGACGTCTTCAAATATAATAGACTTTACAATCCCTTGTTTTGTTGATGCAGTCTAATGTACATATCGTCACCTGAAATGCAAAAAGACGTAACAAACATTATCGTTCAAATGCAAAAAGTCATAAACAATAAAAAATTTAAAATTCACTTTTTGATTTATATGATGGATTTCATCGAATTACAACTCCCCACATCCTTTTATGAAAAAAAATGTAAATATTAGTCACGACCTTTTCTATTTCATTTGCGATGTTGTTACGTCTTTTTACATTTCAGGTGACGATATGTATGTGCATACATATCTAGGCATTCTACATTAGGCATTATTTGTTCGCTTCTCTGGATTCGATTTATCCATGCGTTCTGCATTCGATTGTTTGTAAGGCGCAAGGTAAAATTTGCTCCCTTCGTGCGAAGGTAATGCCGGCAGCATTAGTCTTACGGCCAGTGACATGCCCATGATAAGGTAATGCCTTCCAAGTTCAATTCCATTTTAATTTCTGTGGTAATAGTGTTTTTTTGCTGGGATACTACATACTCGTACATACATATGCGCATACACAAGTATAAATAAGCGCATGACCATTCATTTTACGAGTGTATTTACATACATATGTATGTATGTAAGTTGACGGGAACCGTTGGAGTTTTACTCCCAACGCAAAATAGAGTCATATAAGTCAGAACATGAAACTGTTTTTTTATTTTCAAATGAAAATTATAACCGTGTTCTAAAATTTCTTTATTGCCCTCCAGAAGGTAAGGTAATAAGATGCCTCTTGATAACTACTGAGCTCCTTCAGACGCATGCCTGCTCATCGCTATTCTATGTGCGTTGCTAGATGACACTCTTGGAGTTGAGCCGCTGGGGACGCAGCGAAGCTTCATGATTTCCTTTTATGAGTATTTCATCAACTGCATAGGTGCAGCCGCTAGACAGATAAACACCCGAAGAGTATCAGTAACTACTAGTCACTGGTCTGTCGTGGTGTTTTTTTATTGCTCGTCGTGCATTTTCTACCATTTACTTTAAAGAGAAAAGTATTTGTATTTATAAAAAATGTACACATGCATGTGCATACGAGTGTATTAGTCACTTATTTTAAATAATATTTTAAAGGGTGTTTCTATCTTTATTAAAATGTAGGAAAATCAAAGTGATTGAGTTGAATAGGCTTTGAGGTAAAACTCGTTGTCTACGTACGCAACTTTAAAAAGAACAATAAAACTAGGTATGTAGTATATATGGGTCAATCCATGCAAAATTTATACTAAAAATTTATTTCCGCTCAAATTATTTTTCTTTGCATTCTTTGGGTAAAAATATGATACACGTGTTTTTTTATTTTCATTTGACACATACAGTTTCCGAGATATATTTTTTTGAACTTTAAGCATGCCAAAAAAGCGGTTTTTAATATAGGCTTCCGCGCAAACAAGCATTTTAATAAAAAACAAACTTAATCATCGTACCATTTACGACTTTTTCTTGGCTTTCATACGAGGATTACGAGAAGTCGATACAATTATTTTTTAATACAAAAAATTGGATATTAAAAAAATAATAACAAATCAATTTTTTTTTTCAAATTTGGTATTGATTTTTTTTTAATATTTTTTTTATTGAAAACTGTTCTTCAAACACTTGAGTAAAAGCTGCAATAATTTCAGAATGGGTAGTTCAAAATTACGCTTGTAATCAAATTTTAAACAACTGCGAAAGCGCTAAAAAACGCGCACTCTCCTTGGCGTGCACCATCTAACGGGTGATTTTTTAAGAGCTTGATACCTTTTTTTTTAAAAAAAACGCATAAAATTTGCAAAATCTCATCGGTTCTTTATTTGAAACGTTAGATTGGTCCATGACATTTACTTTTTGAAGATAATTTCATTTAAATGTTGACCGCGGCTGCGTCTTAGGTGGTCCATTCGGAAAGTCCAATTTTGGGCAACTTTTTCGNATTCCTTCGCAATTACATAAAAGACAAGAAAATTAACAAATATGGAAATATTTTCAGCCCACGTTTTTGTACATATAAGTATGCAAAAGGAATTAAACGTCGTATAATATTTTATTTCTGCTCTCGTTTCATAGCCGTATACGAATTTAAATGATGGAATTATAAAAAGTCGTCTGCTTAGTAGACTTTTCTATGGTAATTTGATAGCTACCAGGTCCTCTAAGTTTAGCTCAAAATGGTTCTAAGAATGGAGTTGTGGGTGGCAGGCAAAACCAAAATCAAATTGTGTACTTAAAACCTATAAAAAGGATTTAAAGAATAAGGAAAGACAGTGTGGGAAGTCATTACTCTACTGCAAAGGTACCCAAGCCTTTCATGAATTTTAGCAGTTGGTCTTCTACTCTCAATACATCTGACCCAAAAATGAATCATCCCAGTCTGGTCAAGGCCGGATAGCTACAGAGGAAATGCTCTGCACCATCCACTTCTTCTAAACAAGATGTACAGTCTATGGCGACCTTACGTCGTCTCTATGGAATGGGTGACGCAATCATTCACTTATTTTCTATCTAAGAAGGAATTTCGTAACCACCCTATCTGGCATCCTCAGGAAAATCTTTGTTGTGTTGCAGGTCTCAGTACAACGGCCCTCCTGAGCCTTATTCATTAGATCCTTTATGTACGACCGGCAAGGCCGGTCCAATTGGACGCTCCAAAGAACCGCAGTTCGCCAATTCATCAGACCGTTCAGCCTTAACTTACATTCCTGGGCTAGTTTTGAAGAGGTTCGAGCGATTTCCAGGACCTTTAGAGCAGTTTGGCTATCACTGCAGACCCTGATTTTATGTCCACGCCACCTTAAACCAATTATCCGGACTTCTGATTGAAACACGCTTATCATTATACCATTCACCGTTATCATAGCCCATTCAATTTTAGTATATTAAGGTGCAGGTTTCGGTGACAGGTAACAAGATAAACGGAAATAAGGTCAATTGACACTATTTCCCATACTGCACAAATTCAAAAAGTGATAGAATTCAGCTTCCAGTAAAGCTAGAAAAGCTAAATTCGGTATACGGGGTCAAGGCATAAAGCGGAATACGACCTATTTAAAATTTTGGAAAAGGGGCGTGGCCCGCTCACTGACAAGAAAAATTCGTATATCTCACCAACTACTTGACCGATTTCAACAAAACGTAATACATATAGTGTCGCTAGTATATTCAGTTAGACTTAATCAGATAAACTTATATAGTTATAAGTGGGTGCTATCCCGCTCATTTTCCGAAATTCTATAATAATGTTACTTCTTTTCAAGGGATTGTTGTGAGTGTCGATTTTGAGTAAATTAGCGTGCTTAAATTTCGAAATATTGAAGTTTTAAGCATTTCTGAAATTTATGTGAATAGTGGGCGTAATTTTAGTCCGATTTCATAAGTTTCAAGGTTTTGATTTTATGTGGCATGCACAATAATCATAATGAGTGTGGTACAAATTGAGCCAACGGTTACCGAGATACCCATATATGTATGGTCATCAGTAGGCGGGGCCACGCCCATTTTCCAAAATTTTATCTTAAGCGTGTTTATTTCTAAAGAATTATTGCAAACTTTAATTTTGAATAAACTAGCTTCAGTATTTACCGATTTATCGAAGATTTCGTACTTCTCCAAACTACCGTTATATGGGATGTAGGCGTGGTTATTGTCCGATTTTAAAAATTTTCCTCCGTTAGGTATATTTTACTAAGACGACCAACTGTGCCAAGGTTGGGAGAAATTTGTGGAGCGGTTACCAAGTTATACACATGTAATAAGTGAGCGTGGCTACGCATTTTCCAAAAATTTATAATATCTTATTTTTTGCCTACAAATCATTGTAAATATCTGTAATATATGTAATATTTGGAGGGAATAAGCTTCAGTAGTTTTACGATCGCTCTCTAACCAAACTCCAAGTATTTATGTGTTGAAATTCAAATGTGGCTGAAAACTACAAATATTCTTAAATGGGACAATGCCCTCATACATGATTTTAAAGAGCAGACTCTCAACTTTCACCTAACATAAAAATCTTGAAAAATATGTGACAATACGTACAACTTTTACTCCGCAAAACACAGGCAAATACCAAATTTTTACGATAAAAAAGTTATTTCACGAAAAACCACATCATACAGATACTACAAAAAAAAACACACTTTTTTTTATAAAATTCAAAAGTAGGAACCTTTCTTATTGTTTCCCATTGTAAATTTATTAACTTTGTTTGTTTATTAACTATTATCACACAGTTCGTCTCTTACAATCATTTACTCAGCTGTTCACAATTTTGTTCTTGCTTCAGAGGCATCATTCTTGACAGCTCATAAATAGAACAGGGTTGCCTTGTCGAGTTTATTTTTCACATATTGTGGACCACGCAAATGTCTCCGTTAATATTGCGTACCCCATTTTTTTAAATTAGTTACAATTTTTTTTTTGTATGCTAAAAAAAAAATGAATTCCAGACCATAGTGTACTGGTGCAAAATAAAGTCAATTGACATTTTTGCCTTTTCAAAAGCGAAATAAAGTCAACAAAAATTTGGAAATAAAATAATGCTATTTCCTCATACAAATAGAAATAGCGTCAATAATGCTTAAAGTATGTCGATTCAAAGAAAAAAATGTTGTGTATATGGCCGATTATTTGACTGGCAACGTTACATTCGTACACATTTTTTCTAAAGTATGAATCAATTGTCCACTAAATAACACAAAACCAACTGGGCTTTTTAGGTGATATGATCAGGCACGGTCCAATCTATGTATCTGTAAAAAAAGGTTTTAATAAATCCTTGGGTTTCAAAGTTATAGGCTTTCGAATATGCACTGGCTACGTTACACTATTTGGAAGTTTAATGATGGGTTGTGTCAGAAAGTTTGAAATTTCTGCGAAACGGGTGAGCAAATATTGCTAGCTTTTCAGTATGTCATCTACATTGAATGCAGGGTGTCATCTGCTTACCCAATTATTGCAAATTTTAGGTTTTTGACAGATTTTGCTCATAAAATTTGGGCACTGGCAACGTTACACAAAATACTGGCCACGTTACATGTACGGTTCGCTTGGGCAAGGTTTAACCAAAAGGCTTTGTTTATCCATTTTTTCTTCGCATTCTTATTCTGTCATCATAAACAACTGTTTGAGCTAAAGTTGGGATCTTCTATTGCAGGATTAAAAAATAAAACTCGATTATCCTTAAAAATTCTAACTAGGTCAAAAATCATCCTACGGTAAAATTTTTGGCCGGAAAATCTTCGTATTATAGTCGCAAATAGTATTTATTTAACATCACTACAAAGACCACTTAAAATATGCAAGAGCTCATCTAAAGTACAATGTTGTGTGTTTTCTTTTTAATCCTTTCTGAATAATTATTTTTTTTCCAATGCCATCCAAGACAATTTCAAATCAGATACGGTGGTTTCCACAACTTTGTTAATCTTACATAAAAAAATGTTAATACATTTATCGCTTTTATAGAAAAGTTGTAAAAAAACAATTTTTAACAAAATAAATAGCATAAATAAAACTCAGGTTTTAGTTCTTCAATTTTTAATATCGATATTTCAACCTCAATCTGAGGTCATCTTCAGGAACTCTTAGTTGTGCCCGGTCGACCGGCAGCTAAAAGTTCCTGGAGATGACCTCAGATTGAGGCCGAAATATCGATATTAAAAAATAAAGAACTAAAACCTGTGGTTTATGTATTCTCAGGGCCTCGAGCTTATAAAATAAAAATTACATCATTTTACAATTTAAAGGCCGATAAACAAAAATAATCAAAATAAATAGACTTATAAACTCTTCCGGCGGCCGCTGTGGTGTAGTGGTAAGGAATGCGAGCTTACACTCCGCAGGGCCTGGTTTCAATCCCTGGTCAAAACAACATCGCAAAAATATAGAAAAAAGGTTTTTTCTTAACAGCGGCAGGCAATGGCAAACCTCCGAGTGTATTTGTGCCATGAAAAACAGATTCTCATAAAAATACAATCGCCGTTCGGAGTCGGCGTAAAACTGTAACAAAATCAAGGTGCACGCCACAATTTGGAGGAGAAGCTCGGCCAAACAATAACATATGTGTAAGCACCAATCTATTATTATTATTATTGTAAACTCTTCATAGTCTGGTGTAGACTTGTATCAGATTCTATAAAATTTTAGTATTATGAGCACAATCACGTATAATGGGCAGATACCATTTTATTTTAATTTGGTCGTAAATTAAATCATAACGCGGATCCCGGGATCCCGAGGGCTTGATCCCGGGATTTCGGGGGAAAAAAGGGCTCAGGACTAGATGTCTTAATAATCACTTAGACATTTGTTATATACTTTTATTTGTTTTTATTTGTACAAAAATATATCTTTCTCATGATTCCAGAAAATTATAAAAACAATAAAATATTATAAAATGATTAGCACCAATAGCTGACACTACGAAAATACAAATAAGTTACAGCGAGTATTGAAATGTAGTGTAATTTTAATTCGAAAAATAAATAGTAAACACTCCAAATCTAAAAAAATTAAAACTAGACATAAAACGCACGTTTCATAAAACGTCAGTTTCATAAAGTGCACGCAATCCTTACATCAAAAGGAGTCAAAATCGAATGCATACTATAATTTCTTTTTAAACACCATATTTGACTGCAATATTTTTATATATGAGTAGTCCACTTGCAAACAGCGTTATGTGATTTTATAATAGTAAGCCATAAATAAAATAAAAACGTCTACGACAACAAGCAACTTTTAAACTGAATATTTTTTTATTACCTGAAAATGTGGATAAATAAGAGCCTAATAACATAATAACATAACACAACATTAACAGTCTATACGACCAAAAGCAGTTTTCTAAGTTCATCAGAAGATGGAGACTTTTGAAAGTTTATAAATAAGTATGATAGCGACTTTTGCAAGAGTATAGAAAGATTTTGCACTGTGTTCTTAGTGGACATGGAACTACGTTAAATACTGGTACGTTACCCACCAAAAACTAAAAATCGAAAAAATTTTACATAGCGCATCCCGCAAATTTGTATGTACATACAATTCAGACTGTAAATACGTTTTTCGATGATATTGGTCCGAGAGCCTCTTGGAAGGTTAAGAACTAAATTGCCACATCTACATTAACTCCGCTTTCTTTTCATCAGAATCGGAAAAGGTTAAGAAAGTACGTCGAAGCTGTACACCAAAATATAATATTTCCCTCTTTAACGGCGGTTCTTCACGGGGTTTTGTCAAGATTGGGCCTAAAGCCCAATGTTTTTGCATCACACGATTGGTCTACCAAGTTACACCAGGTGCTACGCCCCCTTTTCAAATAAGTATCTACCACTTTTTGCCGTAAGTACATTATTGGCAGCATAAATAGCTGTGTCAAACTTCAGGATGTTAGCATAAACGGCTCCAGGGATAAGCGATATGAGAAGTTTAGTTTATATAGGGGGGTTTCACTCCACCTTTTCCAAAATCTACCACTTTTCGCAGTAAGTACGGTATTGGTCACATGTTTTTTTCTGTGTCAGACTTCCGGGCTTTAGCATACAGAGATAAGCGATATGAGATTTCAATTTGTATGGGAGGTGCCACGCCCCCTTTTCCAAAATCGACCCCTTTTTGCCGTAAATACGGCATTAATAGCATATGTAGCTAAGTCAAATATCAGGATAAACGGTTGCAGAGATAAGCGATATGAGAATTTCGGTTAGCACGACAGGTGCCACCCCCCTTTTTCAATACCTACCATTTTTCGGCGTAAGTAGAATATTTACAATTTATGCATCCGTGCTAAGTTTCAGTTCCCCAGCGTAATTGGTTTTAGAGATATATCGCTTTTCACACTATACTCTGTATGTCAGATGCCACGCCCCCTACGTAACGGGATTAACATTTCTGGTTTAGAGGAAGTTATATCCTTCAAATCGGTGTATGTTTCATTGAAATCGAGTGGCGTATTTATACATATATAGATTGATTCGGGAAAGTATTCCTTCCACATTTGACTTGAATGCAAAGAACTCCTTTATCGTCCCCTTATATCTTAGAAAATGACTTACAAAAAACCGAGAGAAATTTGAGTTTATTCGTTCAAATCGGAAATTTCTAAAAACTATAATTTGTACTAGCAGGTAGTCTAAACAAGTGTAACCTAGTCTAATAAATTTTAACTTACAGTTAAAACTGTAAATCTGGCGATATTGTTCAAGTTTAACAATAAGTTTGTTTTCCAAGTAACAAGTTATTTAGAGACATAAATAGAGCTGGAAAACTATCGATAGTCGTGGCCATCGATAGTTTCGATAGTCGATAGTCACAACCACCCTGTAGGGAAAACACGAACTAGTGAACCAAATTTCTAGTTCAGTACTGGTTCTTTGTCGCCAAAAACGAACGAATGTGGTACTTTCACTAAACTATTTTATTTTAAATTTTAAAAGCAGGTACGGTAATCATTATGAGTAAAATAACTTAAATCAGCATTTAGTCATTATTTTATGAATTATTATTGAGTTTTATTTTTTTCGTTCAAACGGAAATAATTACTATTTGATTTTTATTTTTTCGATTACAAATAATGATCCGTTAGCAATTTGGAGAACAATTTTACCAATCAAAGCTCCGTTTTGATGACAGCTTTGGGAGAGCAGAAAGTCGTTATGACAAAAACTAGATCACATCTGTCGAATTTGGAACTTGTTCGGTACTATAGAAAAATGGGTGCCGAACGAACTAGATCTCATCTGTCGAATTTAGAAATGGTTCGGAACTAGAGCTAAAGGGATGCAACGGGGGACAATTGACACTTCCTAGGACATCGCGATGTTAAATTCGCCAGTCGCTAGCATGCAAAAGGGAATTAACGCGTACTAGTCATGGTTCCAAACGCACTAGAACCGAACCAGTTCCGCACTAGTTCGTTTCCCTACAGGGCATCGATAGTATCGATACTATCGAAAATGTCGACACTATGGATAGTTTTGATTAAAAAAGTCCAAAAATTAACTACTTTTATTGAAAATGAGATCAGAATTGCTAAAATATGTCCATATTTTTGTTAAGGGACAAAAGTTTATCAACGATTTTTGGCCTCAAGCAGCATCTGCGCTCTGAAATTATTTACTCTGCTTTGCTAAATGTCCTTTCCGACTCACAAGATGAAACAGGTACCGGCGTCTTTTACTCTTATTGAATAATGTATGTTTAAGTGAAAACTATCGATAGTGCTTACGAAACCATCGATGTTTTCGATAGTCAAAAACCATCGATACTATCGATAGTACCATCGATAGTTTTCCAGCTCTAGTCATAAATTGTAATTATATATGTGGATACATAACATCCTTTAAATTTCCAAGGGCAGCAAGAAAGCAGGTAGAGAGTTGAGAGGCGAACTATTTCCACTTGCAAAAAACTATGTACTTATTTTTTAGACTTTATAAAAAACTCTCGTATAACGTATAATTTTTATCAAAAATTATTTATCAACGAAAGATGGGAAATTTGATTAGATACTTTTAATTTGATATAACTTTAGTTTTTATCGGTTAACGTATTCTCCAATAGATACCTTTTTCTGGCCAATCAAATACGGAAAAAAATCATTAATTAGCCGTTTTTGTAAACTAGTGTTACTGGTCTAGCTCAGTTGTAAAAGTCAAATAAATACCGGCTGCCAAAGGCAAAGTAATTTCGCTCTGCATAATCCACAATAAGTGTCATACGCCGTTCTTCTGTTTGGTGATACACCATCTTTGTAAATACAAAGCAGCAATCTTAAGGAAATTATAACGATCTTTCTTTTATAGCTCATTGATTAGGCAACCCTAATGTGTGCATGCGCACAAATATATGTACATATGAGTGCAACTCAGCGGCCACTTGATTGATAATATAACACACACTTGTCATGTTGCATCAAGTGGAGCGGAGCGAAATGGAGCAGATCCGACCAGCTCAAGGCACAAGTTTCAAAGTGATGCTCCAAATACTACATGCATGTACATACATACAGTGCCGGACAAAAGTATTGGCACAGAGAATTTTTCGCAATATATGCAAAGTTTTTTATTCTAATTTATTTTCAATATTTTTTAATAAAAATATAGTTCGTACTTCACCAAAAAACATAAAAACAAAATCTCTAAACTTTGTGCAAAACTCAGGAAAATTCAATAAATTTGCATACTAATTTGCAACTTCTTATTCAGATTTTCTAGAGAAATTCTAAGTATGTAGTTTTATAGTCCAACTAATTTTAGTATAACAAAGTGCAAGTTTGAAGTATCTAAAAAATTGCGTTGATTTTTGGACATTTTTTTAGTAGAAGGTGTTGCTCATTTTCTCCATACAAAAAATAATTGTCGAACATACTTTGTGCGATACAATGCGATTTTTTAGCACCTTGAAGCTTGCGCTTTGTTATACTAAAATTAGTTGAGCTATAAAACTGCATACTTAGAATTTTTCTAAAAAATCTGAATAGAAAGTAGCAAATAAGTATGCAGATTTATTGAATTTTCCTGAGTTTTGCACAAAATTTAGAGATTTCGTTTTTATGTTTTTTGGTGTAGGACGAACTATATATTTATAAAAAATTATCGAAAATAAATTAGAATAAAAACCTTTTCAGATATTGCGAAAAATTCTCTGTGTCAATATTTTTGTCCGGCGCTGTATGTATGTATGTATGTACATTTATCAGCATATGGGTGAGCTTGTGTCTACAAATAGACATTTATATGTTTACATACATAAAAATGAATTTGTGTATTTAGGGCAGTTTTAGAAGTCCGTGACTTTTTGAATTTACCGCGTAGTAACTTAAAATGCAACACGGTTTTTGCTAATGTTTAGGCTGAGTGCGAGTACGTCTAAATTGCTACCTAAATAGAGAAAAATCCGAAATCACTGGAAAGTGTCGGTAACGCAGCGAATAGGAACAATTAAGATTTTCTGCGAGCATACTTTTCAATCTAAATTGAACAGTCAAATATATTTGAGCGATCGATTAAGTGAACAACGATTTTTTGATGTTTTAAATAATTTTTATCATTGCTATGGCACAAAAAAAAAATATTCAGAAAGATGTAAGTTTAAATTTATTTGATTTTTGCATTCATGGATGTATATTATTTCGCAGGGTCAGAAGAGCAAACGGATTCTTTTATAGATGCCATGATGGAGCATTCTCCTTTTCTGTTGCAAATTTATTATATTGTTAAATAGTCCCAAAGCTACCACAAAATTATTCATTTTATAGATATATCTATTAAAAGCAAATAAATTCAAATTCCAAAACAAACAATTTAGGTTGTCAAATTGTAGTAGTGCTGGACATTTCCAGTGGAATATTAGTTTAGGTACTAAAATTTAGGTCAACTCGCACACAGCCTTAATAGTCATTGAAAGCATACAACCTAGTGGATTTTGAATGAAATGAAAAAAGGTGACTTGCTCATCATAACTTGGGCTACTTGCTACCTCATCCAGCTTATTCTCCCGATTTAGGCTCCTCCCACTATTTCTTAATTCAAAGCCAGCACAAATGGCTAGGTGCTATAAGATTTTGGTTGAATTAGGAGGTCATCACTGAAACAAACGCAATATAGGATCTTGTGGAATCATATTACATATTTATAAGAAATACAAAAGTTGGAAAAACACTTTACGCAACGTATCAAAATAAAAGAAGACTATGTTGAGAGTGAAGAAATTTTTTCCCGGAAAAGTCTTTTATTCGAAAGTCACTGATTTATCAAACTGGTCTCGTATTTTCAATCATCCGTTTGTGCACTAACAGACCGTTTGGATTCGATATGACTTTTGGAGGCGAATGTGCGCTCACTGAAGGTCTTCGGTATTTTTTGTTGCATATGGTTAGGGATGTCAGTGGCAAAAATCTTTGATTCTATGCACCGAAATGTACATCGATATTTTTCGATGCATCGAAGGGCATACATCGATGCATAGATTTGCATAGGATTTTCAGATAATTAGAGTGTTCCAGCACGTCTACGATTTGCAGGTTTTGCAGGATTTAGTCCAAAGTCGTTCCCGTACGCCAAAAATTCTGTATCTGGGAACACTCTCGTGAGAGTAACTGAGCAACTGTTCCCAGAATGAAGTTTCAAGATTTAGTCCGGAGTTTTTCTTCTGGCAAATTCATGAAAAATGTCAAACGATAGGTAGAGTTGCATTTGTGTACAAAAACAGAACGCGGTGAAAACAAATAACCTTACATTTGTTAAAAAATGGAAGTAAGTAATGAAATATTCGAATATATATGCAATTACTATTAATTTCGTGATCTTTCAGCCAAATCAGTCTGGTACTAATGACAAGTAAACAAACAAAATGACGTTATTGCTGGAAAAAGTGCTTTTTGCGTTCCCGTACACTTCTGCATCTTTTCTCCTGTTACTCTCACTAGAGCGAGTAAAATTGTAGTTTGACATTTCCACAGGTTTTAGTCCAAAAAGTACTGGAACAAACTAAATGTTTCACAACATAATTAGCAAAATTGTACAAAGTTTTAAATAAATTAGTGCAACTGATCTAATTATGTTTCTAACGGAACTTTTTGGAGCCGTTTAAATTTTTTGGTCAAAGTTACTTCTTTTTTTTGTACAATTGAAAAACTGGAACGACGGTTCAATGTACTAGAGATGTCAGTTTTCGATGCGTCGATGTTTTTCCGACATCCCTACATATGAATTTTGTATGCAAATACGTACATATATTTGTATGACTGTGGACAAACATGCTTATACATACTACATTCATACACATGCAAGGCTGTGGAATTATCGCTGTGCACAGTTGGATATTTTTGAAATATAGAGCGACAATAAATGTCACGAGAATCATTTAGGAGGAAATACGACTGACGAGCATGACTTGCCAAATTTATTACTCCATTGAAGAAACATAAGCCTCTGAATGATAATCATTTTGATTTACGTTCGCCACTAAGTTCATCAATCCGTGGCGATTGTGATACGCCTATAGTTTTGATTGACCGTCGTTAAACATAGGACCCACGTATTTTTCGCCCGACACAAGCATTTTGCCAACCTTTATTAGATTCATAATATACATGCCTGCATACATACAAATGTATATATCGTCGCCTGAAATGCAAAAAGACGTAACAAACATCGTCGCTGATATGGAAAATGTCGTAACTTATAAAAAATTAAAGAAATCACTTTTTGATTGATATGATGGATTTCATTCATATATACAAAAATATATATGGAAAATGTCGTAACATGGAAATGTCGAAATCTTTATTTTAAATTAAAGGTTAATCTTTTGGCTAGACGTATATGTAAAACTTCTTTGATTCGGGTCACGCGTTTGGACATGATAACCCAAAAGCATTGCACAAATAACCGAACCGTGTCCGAACTGTCTTACTTATGCAAAAATTTTACAAAATGAAACTGCAGTAGTTTTCATCTTATCCCACTGGGAAAATAGGTAAGCACCTTACGAGGTAAACCATGTTTTCTTTCAGTTTTTAGTACCAAAATTTTCATCATGGCCAATGTCATCTACTAGTAAAGCGCAAAATGAAAACCTCCGACGACACATTACGTTGTCAGTTGCAAAATAACGTGCAGCCACGTGACGCCACGTCACGTGACGTTTCACACTTGGGGTTGTAAAATAAAATTGAAACAAGTTGAATTAGTTCAAAAAACTCTTAAAACAACTAGAATTGCTCCAAATCATATTAAAACAAGTTTCACGAAAATAGCCATCCACAATTCGCAGAGTTTTGCGATTTTGTAAGAAAAGAAAAAATCAACTTATATTTTTTGTCACGTAACGACACTCTCTTTAAATGCTTATATTTCAGGACCAAGCAGTTCAATTGTTTTAATTTTTCGGTTAAATATAGAGCTAATTATGTGCTATACAATGGCCCAAAAAAGTTAAAGAAAACAAATGACATTCCTTTTTTGTATCACATTGAAACGTACGACTGTCACGTATGCGACGTATACCCATATGCAATATTTCGGTTTTCAACCGAAACTATGCATGTATGCTTTACTTCGTTTTTCTCATAACACTCTCCCATACACGGACTTTCCGACAAACGGACGCGGACACTCAAAAATGTCCAGTTAGGAAAAAAATTTCCTATAAGCGGACTCGAGGCTCTAACCAGCGGTTCACGCTGCTTCGAAATATAATTGTATAAACTTTTCTTTTTGACTTATGCGCAGCAGTTTGAAAAGATTTTACATTTGCAATCCAGAGTTGCGATAGGTCGTTCATAAATACAATCTTGTTCGCAACGTTGCTATTCCGCCAAAAATGCCACTTTGCGACGGTTCGTGAATCGCACTAATATAATATTAGGTACATATGTGCATATCGTGGCCGAAATGTAGAAATGCCCTAACTAACACAATTTATTTTTTTAGGAGAGACAAAAAAAGTTATATAATTGAAATATTAAAATGTTTATTGAAAATTAGTGATGGAATTTATATTAAATATCAATACCTAACATAATTTAAAACAATTTAAATTTTTTTTATATCAATTATGTAGACTTTTTGTCAGTTGGGGCCTTTGTGAATGCGAAGTTATGAAATATGTAAATGTTTCAGTTAGGGATTTTTGAATTCATGTAAAATCCAATATATTTTGTTTCCATATCAAAGCAAGTTAGTAGTTACTTTGAGTTATGAACTAAACAAGAAAAAAGGAATAGTATATAATATTTATGTAACTGTCAGATGTCTGTCGCTTCCTTGGAATAAAATTATTGAGACCGCGAACGGCAATAACGCAAATTTGTGTTATTTCCCAATTGAATGTGAAATAACACAAATTTGCTTTATTTCATTTCTCGTTGAGCAATAATACCAACTTTTAAACTTAACAATTGAGTAATAAAGCAAAATAGTGCACATAGGTAGTCACCTAGTTACATTTGACAAAAGTAGTACATGAACAAGTTCAATGGACGGATTTGTAAGTATACAATTTTGAAAGTGACCAGCGTCGCGGCGCACTATGGATCGAGTTAGTACAAAGGCTGATCATAAATGCATTTTTGAAAAGTGTTAAATAACATAGGTGTTAATTCTTTAGGGTGTATAATTCTTTAGGGAATAGAGCGTGCTTTAATGGTCAAATAATTTTTTGTGTGGTTATTTAATGAAAAAAGTGAAAATTGCTTAAGAAATTGACATATCCAAATTGTCGCAACGCAGTAATTTTCAGATCCGCAGTTTAGGAATTTGTTCCTAGTAAGGGCCTATTAAGAAATATGGACTTGAGTTACATGTTATATTCAGATTTAAAATTAGCTATACAAATTTTATTTTGAAATAACAGGTTGCAGAAATAGCTTCTGTAACAAAATACAAATTTTGTTTCGTTTTTTTTTTTAAATTTCGATGAAGGATTCGAAGGTTTTCTCCGCTTGGTTATGTTTTGAATTTGAATTCATTAAAAGCATGAAAAATCACCCTACTACACGGAAAAAAAGTTTGCGCGAGTTTGCGCCATTTGAAGTTATGTTGTTTTAAGCGACACTACGTGAGAATACGGGATTTCAGCCGCTACTAGTATCACTGGGCTTTTAACCCTATAAATAATAAATATGAAAACCTAACAAAAAAATTATATTCGAAAACTATACAACCGCACCTTTTACCTGATGTTACATTTGTGAGATTCTAATAATTTTTAGAAAAAAATTACCTTACACCATGCATACGGAATTACCACGAATTACGATTATTAATAGATTTCCACTATTTTACAATCAAATGGGAGTAAATAAACATAAAAAAGTTGGCTGCCTACTTTTAGATCACACAATATAAGTGTGTACGATTACCTGCTAGGTCCTCCAACTGCGCAAAATTAGTATTGATACCTGCAATTCACACCAAACTTTTGGGGAATACGATAAGCTTTTTACAAAGATCAATTTGGTATTGTATAGAAAATTATACTTTCCTTATAGCACCTACTACATAATTATAATGCAATAGTTCAGCGAAATTGTTTTCTAAATATATATTTTTTATATAAAGGGTAATCTTTCTAAAAATGGATATATATATATTAATACCAATAGTAAAATATATTCCCTCTATTTAATCAGAAAGTGTACATTTTATGTTTTCCAAGTCCACATGTGGGTCTATATCTCGGGAACCAAATTATATACAAAAATTAAAAGTGCATTGGTTAAATTTACATGGTTAACACTATCCACACGCAAAACTTCATTATCGTAACTTTAAAAACAAAAAAGTTAAAGATTTTTGATCAGCAAATGCCTCATATTGCCCAAAGTGCGGAGGTCCGGGTTCGCGCGCCGGCCCCCGCCGTGTCGCGTTCGATGTCGCGCTCGCGCTCGCGCTCGCGTCCCTCGCCCCCTTCCCTACTTTCACAATTATAATTATGCACTGCTGGCATTATAACCGTTTAGAAAAAAGAATAATGATAAAATTACACTAGTTCACTTCTGAAACAGCTTTTTAATGCCCAAGTAATGGGAATTATTGCGTATGGTGTTATTGCATGCACCCCACCCACGGTGGAATCATACCAGGTGAAGTAAGATTAGAGTGAGAAGAAATATATTGACACTTTCTTATTTGAAAATTTGCCTATAAAATGTGACTATAAGACAGCCGAATGCCAGAAAATAAAGCGAGAAAGCTGTTATTTATAACTTCACCTGTTTATTGCGCCATTCATCCCACCTGCTTGTACCGAGTATACGTTCAGAAGTCTGAGAGTAGATAAAATTTTACATATTTTTACATTACTATTTCGTACCACATGTTCGCTTCGTCTTCGTAAACGAACTCCACAGTTCGGATATAGTGAAGCAAGTAATGTAAACAGCGTTGCCATTTTAGCCGTTTTCCGGCTAGATTTAGCCGGTTTTGATAGCAACTAGCCGGAGAAAATTCGATCTAGCCGGCAGCCGATTTGTTAGCCGGTTTGTAAAAAAAAGTTAGCCGTTTTTAGCCGATTTTACNCAGTTGTATGGAGGCTATAGGTTATAGCGACTTGATCTTCGCCATTTTCACTCTAAGTATTCTTTTGACAAGGACTGACAGTGCGAATTTTCATTTTTCTAGCTGCATAAATAGAGGAGTTATAACGAAAAATCTTATATCTGAATAATCAGTTGTATGGGAGCTATAGGTTACAGTGACTCGATCTTTGTAATTTTCACTCAAAGTTTTCTGTTGAGGATGGGTGGAAGTATTGCAAAATTGCATGTTCCTAGCTGCATAAATGGAGANTGGTGCAAAAAGTAAACAACTTGCTCGAAAGCAATAATGCAGACCCAATGAAGATTTTTAATGAACTCAATGTTTTACTTTCGCATCAATGCTCCCTAGTGATTATTAGCGCGGACACATTTGATCCTATATGCTCCCCGTTGGAACCATACCTTGCTCCATTTCTTCAGTTTTATCACAGTTTTGAAGAGTATTTAAAAACAAAAGTAAGCACAAACGCTTTTGACCACGAAGCCGAGAAAATAATTCGAGAAAATGGTCGCTATTTTATTATCACTTTAATAAAGGAATTACGCCAACGCCTCCCTACAAATATTGCCACACTAAAAAAAATTGACTTTTTTCGGTTGGAAATGCATTAAGAGTAATTAAACCAAAAGTATTTGTTCAACTACAGCAACAAAAACACAAATATAATGCCGACGAAATAACATCCATAGAGATGCAATGGCAACGGTTAACGTTACATACCTGGAGTAATTTAGACTCAACTGTAAAATTTTGGGCCGAAGTTTATCAATTTCGAAATGCCCTAGGAGAAAACCCTCTTGCTGACCTTTCCAACCTAGTTTTTAGTTTTCTTGTTTTGCCTATAAGTAATGCAGAAGTAGAGCGAATATTTAGTTCAATGAATATAATAAAAACTAAGCAAAGAAATCCAATGTGCGTTAAAACGTTAAACGCTATTTTATATATAAGATACGGTTTAAAACGTGAAGAAAACTGCTGCCATAATTTTACTGTAGATGACGATCTCTTAAAATTAATGAATTCAGGTGATATATACAATAGTGATTCATTTGATGATGAGGAATATACACTCGATATAAATTAATGGTGTTAACTAGTCTTTCGTTTCTTGCGATTTATTTAAATAAAGCATGTGAATTTTCACTAAAATATTTTAGCCGTTTTTAGCCGTTTTTTTTGCCAATCTAGCCGGTCGGCCCAAAAAGTTCTGGCAACACTGAATGTAAATGCAGAAATCTTAGGTGA
Source organism: Rhagoletis zephyria (assembly GCF_001687245.7). Lineage (NCBI taxonomy): Eukaryota > Metazoa > Arthropoda > Insecta > Diptera > Tephritidae > Rhagoletis > Rhagoletis zephyria. Next base: position 262,268 of record NW_016157246.1, read on the forward strand.
AGATAAAACTCAAAACAATATTCTCTGTATTATATACTGCGAACAGTCGTTAGACTTTTCGTAAGTAAAAATATTTTGTAAATATTACTTTCTTCATATGAATTAAATCAAAGTTTTTATATATATACTAAATATAATATATATATATATATATAGTATAAATAAGCAACGGAAATAAGGCACAATTTGTTTTATTTTCAACCTTTGTTGGAAATAAAACAAAACTTGGGTTTTGGTATTATTTCCCATTTAAAAGTAAAGTAAAGCAAATTTTGCGTTATTGCCGTTTCTGTTATTTTAAAATTTCATGTTCCAAGTTGCATAAATGGGGGAGTTATAACCAAACCTCTCATAACTGAACAATCAGTTGTATGGGAGATATAGGTTATAGTGACCCGTTATTTTCACTGTAAGTATTCAGTTAATAATGAGTGAAAACGGTGCGAATTTTCCTGTTCCTAGCTGCGTTAATGGAGAAGTTATAACAAAAATCTCATATCTAAACAATCAGTTGTATGGAGGCTATAGGTTATAGCGACTTGATCTTCGCCATTTTCACTCTAAGTATTCTTTTGACAAGGACTGACAGTGCGAATTTTCATTTTTCTAGCTGCATAAATAGAGGAGTTATAACGAAAAATCTTATATCTGAATAATCAGTTGTATGGGAGCTATAGGTTACAGTGACTCGATCTTTGTAATTTTCACTCAAAGTTTTCTGTTGAGGATGGGTGGAAGTATTGCAAAATTGCATGTTCCTAGCTGCATAAATGGAGAAGTTATAACGGAAAATCTCATATCTGCACAATCAGTTGTATGGGAGCTATATGTTATAGTGGTCCGCTTCTTCCGGTTCCGACAATTGCAACTCATAATACATTATAAAGATACACCCGCCTACCAAATTTCATCCGGATATCTCGAAAACTGAGAGACTAGATTGCATACAAACAGACGGACAAACGGATATAGCTTGATCGACGAGAGCAGCATAAATGGAGAAGTTATAACGAAAAATCTCATATCTGAACAATCAGTTGCATGGGAGCTATATGTTATAGTGGTCCGATTCTTTCCGTTCCGACAAATGATTAATAGATTATAAAAATACACCCACCTACCAAATTTCATCCGTATATCTCCAAAACTGAGAGACTAGATTGCTTATAAACAGACGGGCAGACGGACATAGCTAAATCGACTCAGCTCGACGTTCTGATAATTTAAGTGTACACTTTAATGGGTATATCTCTTCTTATCCTGGTACTTACAAATATTGGACCAAAGTTAGAATACCATTTCATGTCATGAAATGTAAACAAACTGCAATCAGAAATTNTGTTTTATTTTCAACCTTTGTTGGAAATAAAACAAAACTTGGGTTTTGGTATTATTTCCCATTTAAAAGTAAAGTAAAGCAAATTTTGCGTTATTGCCGTTTCTGTTATTTTAAAATTTCATGTTCCAAGTTGCATAAATGGGGGAGTTATAACCAAACCTCTCATAACTGAACAATCAGTTGTATGGGAGATATAGGTTATAGTGACCCGTTATTTTCACTGTAAGTATTCAGTTAATAATGAGTGAAAACGGTGCGAATTTTCCTGTTCCTAGCTGCGTTAATGGAGAAGTTATAACAAAAATCTCATATCTAAACAATCAGTTGTATGGAGGCTATAGGTTATAGCGACTTGATCTTCGCCATTTTCACTCTAAGTATTCTTTTGACAAGGACTGACAGTGCGAATTTTCATTTTTCTAGCTGCATAAATAGAGGAGTTATAACGAAAAATCTTATATCTGAATAATCAGTTGTATGGGAGCTATAGGTTACAGTGACTCGATCTTTGTAATTTTCACTCAAAGTTTTCTGTTGAGGATGGGTGGAAGTATTGCAAAATTGCATGTTCCTAGCTGCATAAATGGAGAAGTTATAACGGAAAATCTCATATCTGCACAATCAGTTGTATGGGAGCTATATGTTATAGTGGTCCGCTTCTTCCGGTTCCGACAATTGCAACTCATAATACATTATAAAGATACACCCGCCTACCAAATTTCATCCGGATATCTCGAAAACTGAGAGACTAGATTGCATACAAACAGACGGACAAACGGATATAGCTTGATCGACGAGAGCAGCATAAATGGAGAAGTTATAACGAAAAATCTCATATCTGAACAATCAGTTGCATGGGAGCTATATGTTATAGTGGTCCGATTCTTTCCGTTCCGACAAATGATTAATAGATTATAAAAATACACCCACCTACCAAATTTCATCCGTATATCTCCAAAACTGAGAGACTAGATTGCTTATAAACAGACGGGCAGACGGACATAGCTAAATCGACTCAGCTCGACGTTCTGATAATTTAAGTGTACACTTTAATGGGTATATCTCTTCTTATCCTGGTACTTACAAATATTGGACCAAAGTTAGAATACCATTTCATGTCATGAAATGTAAACAAACTGCAATCAGAAATTGGCTTGGCATAGCTATTTGGAGGCAAATTTACATAGGGCCTGTGTCAGTTGATAGAAAAGTACTGGGGATGGTTAATTTTTGACAACTATGAGGTGAATGAAACTTTCGAGACGGCAGGGCTAGTGAAAAAAATCACACCTACCTAGCGGTTTCGACATGTTTTTCGTTCTAATGTATTTGCTAAGACGTCTAATAGATGCACTGCTTTCAGTTCTAGAAGAATTAAAGTCAGTAAAGACTTCTATATATAATTGCTCAGTCATACGACTTAGGGCGATCTTGAGTAGCTACAGAATAGCGTACCCAGAGGTCTAAGAAAAATTACACGGGATGACCTTTTTCAGACCCTATGATTTTCCACAGGTTTTTGATCCGCTGAATCTGAATCCGGAATCAATTTTTCTCCGTTAGCTTAATCGAGCTGAACGTTACGAAAAATATGATTTTTTTTCTATTATTATGAATGTGCATATCGTCGTTTAAAGTTCAAAACCGCGTATCAACAAAATGCAAAACCGCGTATCAGCAAAATCCAAAACCGCGTATGTGTAGTTGTAGAAATTAGCGTAAAAACACTCATATTTCAAAATGGTTCTCTTTTCTATAAAGCAATTGCATATCTGCCTAGTCTATTTCAATTTTTGGCAGCCAATGTCAGTTACGCGGTTTTGCAGAATCACGATACGCGGTTTTGTACTTTAAACGACGATATGTATGTATGTGAGGATCCCTATAAAACTGCCTATGAACGTGCATATCGCACACTTAGATCAAAAGTGAGCTAGCTCAAAATTCAGAAAGGGAAAGTTAACTTTACCTACAACTCAAACTACATATAAAAACAATCATAATTTTTTTCATATTATTTTATGTTATTTTACTTTGTTTTATTATTATATGCGAGTGAACCCGCATGACGTTAAAACGTCTAAAATTTAATTTCAAAGACCTAAAAGAAAGTCCAAACGTTAGTCAGAGTTATAAGCATAGTGTCGGTTTTAATTTCATCAAATTTAAAACCACTCTGTAACTATAAAAAAAGTTCCAATTTCAAACAAGTAAGAAAGTCTAAGTTCGGGCGGAGCCGAACATTGAATACCCGACGCAAGTATTAAATATATGACTTTCACCTTTCCGAAAGCTACCGCAACATGGTAAGCCCGGGTGTATCAATTTTGAGTAAATAAGAGCCCTTAAATTACGAAATATTCAAGTTTTAAGCAGTTCTGCGGAGCCGAACATTAAATACCCGACGCAAGTATTAAATATATGACTTTCACCTTTCCGAAAGCTACCGCAACATGGTAAGCCCGGGTGTATCAATTTTGAGTAAATAAGAGCCCTTAAATTACGAAATATTCAAGTTTTAAGCAGTTCTGCGGAGCCGAACATTACATACCCGGCGCAAGTATTAAAATTGGAGTGCAATGGGGTATAGTCGTTGCGCTGGGTATGCAGTTACAGTTGCATGGCTATACTCAATCCCGACTCTTGCGTCCTCGTTCGCGCACTCTGGGCAACGTGAGCAACCCATGTGCGAGATGGGGTAACCAATCCGAGTGGAGCCTTGGGTCACGGGCCAACGCGTAAAGGCCCGTAAATCTTCCGCAAAATCTTTCTCTCAAACACTCCAAGAGCCGCCTCATCGGATGTTGTCATTGTCCAAGCTTCTGCGCCATATACCAGCACGGGCATGATGAGTGACTTATAGAGCGCGGTTTTCGTACGTCGAGAGAGGACTTTACTCCTGAATTGCCTACTCAGTCCAAAGTAGCACTTGTTGGCAAGAGT